>NC_083412.1:20483936-20583936 GCF_020745735.1 Hemiscyllium ocellatum | reverse complement strand
CCTGGGATAACTTTGGAGGAAATCAGATGCCCTTTGGGATAGTTAAAAGGAGACACGAATGTGTGTAAAAAGTATATAAAATCATTAGAATAATCAAAAGCCATTACTCCTGCACTTTACATATTTGCAAAAACTGCCTGGAGTGTTAAAGGAAATCATTTTTTTGTTGTTATAAACCCGAAGGTTATCGTTACTGGATTAGACTAAATTACTGTTTTCATACCTCAATAAGTTGCCTCTCAGTTCACAGCTTTAATTGACAGATTCAAATGGCTTTATTCCTGATGAAGGGCTTTTGCCCGAAACGTCAATTTTACTGCTCCTCAGATGCTGCCTGAACTGCTGTGCTCTTCCAGCACCACTAATCCAGAATTTGGTTTCCAGCATCTGCAATCGTTGTTTCTACCTAGATTCAAATGGCTACAGAGGCTGAAGTGGAAATGAGTCTCAAAACTTGCTTTTATAAAGGACTAAGCACTTGGTTTATTCTTTTTAAAGGAGGCGTTATGCAGTTGAAGAAAAGTAAATGTTGTGAACGGGTCTTTTTTTAATGAAGGAGAGATTTCTTTTTGAGAAATGTAAATACTGCAATAGACACTTAGAAACATGTTTAATTTTATTTAGTACCAGGCCTGAGATCTGCTTGGCATGATAGTAGACACATTGGCATGGAGAGAACAAAGTCCATAGGGTGTTGGGTGAGCATCATGGGCTGGCATTGGTCAATACTAGGTGAAAGTGAAATACTAGGCAAAATCCTCTGCCACCTACAAACGGACCTCACCACCAGAGAAATATCTCCCTCCCTATCCCTATCCGCTTTCTGTAAAGACCATTCCCTCCGCCACTCCCTCGTCAGGTCCACGTCTAACCCAACCTCCCCTCCCAGCACCTACCCCTGCCACTGCAGGAATTGCAAAACCTGTGACCCCCACTCACTTCCATCCAAGGCCCCAAAGGAGTCTTCTACATCCATCAAAGTTTCACCTGCACTTCCATTTACTGTATGCTTTGCTCGTGATTTCCGTCTCCTTTACACTGGGGAGACATGACGCTACTCGCAGAGCGCTTCAGAGAACATCTCCGGGACACCTGCACCAACCAACCCCACCGCCCCGCGGCCAAACACTTCCACGCCCCCTCTCACTGCACCAAGGACATGCAGGTCCTGGGCCTCCTCAGTCACCACTCCCTTACCACCCAACACCTGGAGGAAGAATGCCTCATTTTCCGGATTAGCACCCTCCAATCTCACGGCATCAATGTGGACTTCACCAGTTTCCTCATTTCCCCTCCCTCCACCTTATCCCAGATTCAACCTTCCAGCTCAGCACCGCCCTCATGACCTGTGCTACCTGTCCATCATCCTTCCCACCTATCCACTCCACCCTCCTCTCCGACCTATCACCATTACCCCCACCTCCATCAACCTATCGGACTCTCAGCTACCTTCCCTCCATCCCCACCCCCCTCCCATTTATCTCTCCACCCCTGAGGCTCATTTCCTCATTCCTGATGAAGGGGCTTTTGCCCGAAAAATCACTTCTCCTGCTCCTCGGATACTGCCTGACCTGCTGTTGCTTTTCTTGACCCTTGGTCAATACCAGGTTGACGTAGTGTAAGGAGCAATGGGGATTGGATTGAGGCATTTGTTTGCATGGAGAATAAGGTAGCTGTGGGGAGGTAGTGGAGGGGGATGAGATAGAAAGGAGGTGACTGGGTAGAGGGGCAATAAAGGTCATGGGATGATTTAAGGTTTACATTGGCATGGATGGGGCATGTGTGGGGACAGCGAAGGGGTAAGAACTGGATCTGACTTCATTCAGCTTTTCAGAAATTTGATCAATTGCTGGTGTGCTGGGATAGGGCCCCCACCCAGCAGCCTCTGATCTCATTCCAAGGCCTAGCCAACAAGACTCCAACAGCGCCCTTGGAAGAAATATCCAATGTTCCAGTCCATCTTACTCGGATCTACCAGCCTATGGAGCCAGGAGGTGGCCTGACTGTCAGCCTGAGCTGGGATTAAACATTCTGACCATTCTCAGCATCATTTCAATGAGGGGTTTGGGCAGGGTAAGATCCCACAGACAGCAATGCGCTATTAACCCAATTTCAGATGGTGGTTACAGGGATGGATTTGACATGATGTTCGGGAGGTGGGGAGAAGATTCCCCTCTTTTTGAAAAGTCCTCCTGGGAGGGAAGGTAGGGTCTCAATTTAATCTATCCTCCAAACAAGAGCACCTCTTCCTCTTTGCAATTGAGATGTCAGTCTAGCCGCGGTTCTCCAGTCCCTGCCTGGTGAAGCCACAAGCTGCCAGCCTACCCGTGAAAGTGATTGGCCTGGATCAGAGACACCATGACCACGTACAGCATTCGGCAATGTTGGCTGGTTTTGTCTCGCAATCCCCTTGGGCTGCTTGCTAATGGGGGGGGTATATTACACCGGGGAGGGGGACAGAATGGTTCTGCACACCGCTGAGGAATGCAGCCAAGTGACCTCTGCAGATTATTCTGATGAGATTGTAGCATAGGCCTTAAATCCTGTGTTCGCCTCACCCTTGGGGCTGATTCTTTGGAGATTTCTGACACCACAACATGGCGCCATTCAGAAAAATACTTTGTTTTCAATCAGTGAGTCCCTCTTTTCTCATTGGATTAGGTACCACACAGTGAGCTTAGTTCAAGACATTCTGCTCAGTGTGAAGATGATGTTAAGAAATGTCTTCAGACTACTGCTTTAGATTCCCTACAGTGTGGAAACAGGCCCTTCAGCCCAACAAGAGCACACCGACTCTCCACCCGGACCCATTCCCCTAACTAATGCACCTAACACTATGGACAATTTAGCATGGCCAATCCACCTAACCTGCACATCTTTGGATTGTGGGAGGAAACTGGAGCACCCGGAGGAAACCCACGCAGACACGGGGAGAATGTACAAAATCCACACAGACAGTTGCCCGAGGCAGGAATCAAACTTGGGTCCCTGGCACTGTGAGGCAGCAGTGCGAACCTCATAAAAGCAAGTTTTGAAACTCATTCCCACTTTAGCCTCCGTTGCCATTTGAATCTGTCAATTAAATCTGTGAACTGAGGGGCAACTTATTATGATAATAGAAGATAAGAAAACGTAATTTAGTCTAATCCAATAATGATAACCCTCGGGTTTATATCAACAAAAAGATGATTTCTTTTAACACTCCAGGCAGTTTTTGTGAATATCTAAAGTGCAGGAGCAATGGCTTTTGATTATTCCGATAATTTTATTCACTTTTTACACACATTCATGTCTCCCTTTAACTATCCCAAAGGGCATCTGATTTCCTCCAAAGTTATCCCAGGGCCTTATCAAAGGGCTAACCCTCACCACCGATCTGCACAAGTCTGCTTGTTAGATACTTGATGCTGAATATTGCTGTACGTGGTTACCAGAGACATACTAGGCTGTTGAATGATAATCTGGTGATTTTTAAACTTTATACTTGGCTTTGGTTTTATGGTTACATTAGAGAAGGACTAATCTCTCTATTTCATGTCTTCATCTCCACGTAGTAGTCTGGTTCGGTGCGGATTTCCATAGTGTTCTAACTCCACCCACTCTGTGCTATTTATACCCAGCAATGTGCACCTCTGTGACATCATCACCCGATTGCTCCAGGGTTAATCAGTCAGAGGACGTTACTATTCAGGGTGTGAATATATTAACAATACTCTTTGGACACTTTTTCTCATCCATACCAATTTCCAGATCATTGATTTTCAGGGAGATGCGCTGTAAACTAGACCATTGGGGGACAGCTTGACACCAATTATGTAGCAGTCCCTCTTACCTCATTACCAGATAAGAGGAACATCAATGAATGTGGTAAAGTATAAATTCCAGGGAACGCAATATTGGATAACTTCTGAGAAAGTTACAAGACATAAACAGTGAAGTATAAATAATTGAAAAATTCATTCTTGGCAGAAATTTCCTCGATGTCTGCACTTTGCTCAGTGTTAGCAAACTTTAACAATTCCATCCATCACGGTAGTTTCCTGTATAGTCAATGAGAAGTGGATGAGACTGGATGGATAACAGGACGCCTGGGTTCATTGCTGAGCACCAAGAGTTAAAATCTACCCGAGTTGTGTTACTGACCCTGACGGAGTCCTCAATCACTAACTGACATTTTGCCTTCCCTCGCTAATTCGGTGACCTGGTTTTGAAGATTCATGGAAGGTAAGTTGCCAATGTCTGGAACTGTGATCCTGACCAGACAGCTCGTTCGCATTTCCTGTGACGAACTTTGGTTCCGGGCCAATATTGCAGGATTAAAAATCGGAAACCAAGGCTAATGAGGTTGTTTTCAACCTGAAATGTTAACCCTGTCTGGGTCTCCACAGACGTTACCTGATCATTTCTGTTGACGGCTACACATTGAAACTTCATTGCCATCATTGCAGTTGTTAGGCCTCCCGGGGTGGAGTGAGGGGTGGGGTGGGGTGAACCTGCTGGAAAAAGTGGTGCGAGCACATTCAATAATAACATCCCAATGGGATTTGGATAGACACCTGAAAGGCCCACACTGTGCAGGGCCTGAGAGAAAGAATGAAGGGAACGTGACTCATTGAAGAGCTCGTTCATAGACCTGCTTCAGGCAGGTTGGGCCAAATGGCCTCCTCCTGTTCTGTTATGTTCGTCCATCTGCACCACATGCAATGATGAATGATGGTTGTATGGAGCTACGCTGTACAGACAGGAATCCCACAGGAATTACTCACGGATTTCACAAAATTCATTGATTTACTTGCAGAGAATGGGAAAGCCCACAGTAATCGCTGTTGGAAATTCGTTCGGGGGTTATGGGCATGATTGACCAGGCCAACACTTTGTGCCGATTTCAAGGTAGAAATCATTCAAAAACAAAACCGGATCCCATTCAACAATTAGGGTTCAGCCTGCTCCGGGTCATCTCCCATCAAAATTTCGGTCAGCTTCACAACCACCCACCCACCTCCCCATCTGCCCGACTGAGGGGTGAGCAGGGTCAGTATTTTCTGGAGCTCTTAGTCCAGACCCCACAAGTGACCTGACAGATTCTGAGAGAGCCACATTCACAATATCAGAGGCAGAGTGATGAGAACTGACGTTTGTGACTCGGAGAAAATACCATCCTTCAAAGTTGTAAAAGTTTAACTCACATTACACTGGATTGGATACCAGTAATGGTGCAGTGAGGCGTGGGGCCGTACCGGGACATTGGGGAGAGCAGTGAGCGCATTGGAGGGATCAGTGAGGGGGTTCAATTGGGGAGCAGTGAGGGGGTTGGAGTGGGGGGGAGTGAGGGGGTTTGGGTGGGTAGAAGTGAGGGGGTTGGAGTGGGGAGCAGTGAGGGTGTTGGGGTGGGGAGCAATGAGGGGGTTGGAGAGGGGAGCAGAGAGGGTCATGGGGTGGGGAGCAGTGAGGGGGTTGGGGTGGGGAGCAGTGAGGGGGTTGAAATAGGAAGCAGTGCGTGGGTTGGAGTGTGGAGCAGTCAATGGGTTGGAGTGGGGGACAGTGAGGGGGTTGGAGTGGGGACAGTGAGGGAGTTGGAGAGGGGAACAGTGAGGGGGTTGGAGTGGGGAGCAGTGAGGGGTTGGAGTGGGGAGCAGTGATGGGGTTGGAGTGGGGAGCATTGAGTGGGTTGGAGTGGGGGGGCAGTGACGGGGTTGGATTGCAGAGTAGTGAGGGGGTTGGATTGCGAAGCAGTGAAGGGGTTGGTGTGGGGAGCAGTGAGGGGGTTAGAGTGGGGAGCAGTGAGAGGATTGGAGTGGGGAGCAGTGCGGGGTTGGATTGGGGAGCAGGGAGGGGGGTTGGGTGGGGAACAGTGAGTGGGTTGGAGTGGGGAGCAGTGATGGAGTTGAAGTGGGTAGCAGTGAGGGGGTTGGAGTGGGGGGAGTGAGGAGGTTGGAGTGGGGGGAGTGAAGAGGTTGGAGTGGAGTGGGGAGCAGTGATGGGTTTGGAGTGGGGGACAGTGAGGGGGTTGGAGTGGGGAGCAGTAAGGGGGTGGAGTGGGGAGCAGTGATGGGGTTGGAGTGGGGAGCAGTGAGTGGGTTGGAGTGGGGGGCAGTGACGGGGTTGGATTGCAGAGGAGTGAGGGGGTTGGAGTGGGGAACAGTGAGGGGGTTGGAGTGGGGGGAGTGAGGGGGTTGGAGTGGGGGTAGTGAGGAGGTCGGAGTGGGGAACAGTGAGGGGGTTGGAGTGGGGAGCAGTG
This sequence comes from Hemiscyllium ocellatum, assembly GCF_020745735.1. Classification (NCBI taxonomy): domain Eukaryota; kingdom Metazoa; phylum Chordata; class Chondrichthyes; order Orectolobiformes; family Hemiscylliidae; genus Hemiscyllium; species Hemiscyllium ocellatum. The sequence continues at coordinate 20,577,698 of NC_083412.1, read as the reverse complement.
AGTGGGTTGGAGTGGGGAACAGTGAGTGGGTTGGAGTGGGGAGCAGTGATGGAGTTGATGTGGGTAGCAGTGAGTGGGTTGGAGTGGGGAGCAGTGAGTGGGTTGGAGTGGGGAGCAGTGAGTGGGTTGGAGTGGGGAGCAGTGAGTGGGTTGGAGTGGGGAGCAGTGAGGGGGTTGGAGTGGGGAGCAGTGAGTGGGTTGGAGTGGGGAGCAGTGAGGGGGTTAGATTGGGGAGCAGTGAGGATGTTCGATTGGGGAGGAGTGAAAGTGTTGGACTGGGGATCAGTGAGTGGGTTGGCGTGGGTGCAGTGAGGGGGTTGAAGTGAGGAGCAATGAGGGGGTTGGAGTGGGGAGCAGTGTGGGGGTTGGAGTGGGGTGCAATGAGGGGGTCAGAGTGGGGAACAGTGAATGGGTTGGAGTGGGGAGCAGTGATGGAGTTGATGTGGGTAGCAGTGAGTAGGTTGGAGTGGGGGAAGTAGTGAGCAGGTTGGAGTGGAGAGCAGTGAGGGGGTGGTAGTGGGGTGCAATGAGGGTGTTGGGGTGGGGAGCAGTGAGGGGGTAGGAGTGGGGAGCAGTGAGGGGGTGGGAGTTGGGAGCAGTGAAGGTGTTGGGGTGGGGAGCAGTGAGGGGGTAGGAGTGGGGAGCAGTGAGGAGGTTGGAGTGGGGAGCAGTGAAGGTGTTGGAGTGGGGAACAGTGAGGGGGTTGGAGTGAGGAGCAGTGAGGAGGTTGGAGTGAGGAGCAGTGAGGGGGTAGGAGTGGGGAGCAGTGAGGGGGTTGGTGTGGGGAGCAGGGAGGGGTAGGAGTGAGGAGCAGTGATGGAGTTGGAGTGGTGAGCAGTGAGGGTTTTTTGGGGGGAGCAGTGAAAGTGTTGGATTATGGTGCAGTCACGGGGTTGAAGTGTGGAGCAGTAATGGGGGGTAGGAGTGGGGAAAAATGAGGTGGTTGGTGTGGGGAGCAGTGAGGGGTTTGGAGTGGGGAGCAGTGAGGGGGTTAGTGTGGGGAGCAGTGAGGGGTTTGGAGTGGGGAGCAGTGAGGGGGTTAGAGTGGGGAACAGTGATAGGTTTGGAGTGCGGAGCAGTGAGGGGGTTGGAGTGGGAAACAGTGAGGGAGTTGGAATGGGGTGCAGTGAGGGGTTTGGAGTGGGGAGCAGTGAGGGGGTTGGATTGGGGTGACGTGAGGGGGTTACAGTGGGGAGCAGTGAGGGGGTTGGAGTGGGGAGCAGTGGAGGGTTGGAGTGGGGTGTAGTGATTGGGTTGGAGAGGGCGAGCAATGAGGGGGATGGAGTGGAGAGTGGTGAAGGAGTGGGAGTGGAGAGCAGTGAGGTGGTTCGAGTGAGGAGTAGTGAGGGGGTTGGAGTGAGGAGCAATGAGGGGGTTGGAGTGGGGAGCAGTGTGGGGGTTGGAGTGGGGTGCAATGAGGGGGTCAGAGTGGGGAACAGTGAATGGGTTGGAGTGGGGAGCAGTGATGGAGTTGATGTGAGTAGCAGTGAGTAGGTTGGAGTGGGGGAAGTAGTGAGCAGGTTGGATTGCAGAGCAATGAGAGGGTTGGAGTGGAGAGCAGTGAGGGGGTGGTAGTGGGGTGCAATGAGGGTGTTGGGGTGGGGAGCAGTGAGGGGGTAGGAGTGGGGAGCAGTGAGGGGGTGGGAGTTGGGAGCAGTGAAGGTGTTGGGGTGGGGAGCAGTGAGGGGGTAGGAGTGGGGAGCAGTGAGGAGGTTGGAGTGGGGAGCAGTGAAGGTGTTGGAGTGAGGAGCAGTGAGTGGGTTGGAGTGAGGAGCAGTGAGGAGGTTGGAGTGAGGAGCAGTGAAGGTGTTGGAGTGGGGAACAGTGAGGGGGTTGGAGTGAGGAGCAGTGAGGAGGTTGGAGTGAGGAGCAGTGAGGGTGTTGGAGTGAGGAGCAGTGAGGGGGTTGGAGTGGGGAGCAGTGAGGGGGTTGGAGTGGGGAGCAGTGAGGGGGTTGGAGTGGGGAGCAGTGAGGGTGTTGGAGTGGGGAGCAGTGAGGGGGTTGGAGTGGGGAACACTGAGGGGGTTGGTGTGGGGAGCAGGGAGGGGTAGGAGTGAGGAGCAGTGATGGAGTTGGAGTGGTGAGCAGTGAGGGTTTTTTGGGGGGAGCAGTGAAAGTGTTGGATTATGGTGCAGTCACGGGGTTGAAGTGTGGAGCAGTAATGGGGGGTAGGAGTGGGGAAAAATGAGGTGGTTGGTGTGGGGAGCAGTGAGGGGTTTGGATTGGGGAGCAGTGAGGGGGTTGGTGTGGGGAGCAGTGAGGGGGTTAGAGTGGGGAACAGTGATAGGTTTGGAGTGCGGAGCAGTGAGGGGGTTGGAGTGGGAAACAGTGAGGGAGTTGGAATGGGGTGCAGTGAGGGGTTTGGAGTGGGGAGCAGTGAGGGGGTTGGATTGGGGTGCTGTGAGGGGGTTACAGTGGGGAGCAGTGAGGGGGTTGGAGTGGGGAGCAGTGGAGGGTTGGAGTGGGGTGTAGTGATTGGGTTGGAGAGGGCGAGCAATGAGGGGGATGCAGTGGAGAGTGGTGAAGGAGTGGGAGTGGAGAGCAGTGAGGTGGTTCGAGTGAGGAGTAGTGAGGGGGTTGGAGTGCGGAGCAGTGAGGGGGTTGGAGTGGGGAGTAGTGAGGGGGTCAGGGTGGGGAGCAGTGAGGGGTTGGAGTGGGGAGTAGTGAGGGGATTAGGGTGGGGAGCAGTGAGGGGTTGGAGTGGGGAGCAGTGAGGGGGTTGGAGTGGGGAGCAGTGAGGGGGTTGGAGTGCGGAGCAGTGAGGGGGTTGGAGTGGGGAACAGTGAGGGGGTTGGAGTGGGGAGTAGTGAGGGGGTTAGGGTGGGGAGCAGTGAGGGGTTGGAGTGGATTGCAGTGAGGGGGTTGGACTGGGTTGCAGTGAGGGGGTTGGAGTGGGGAGTAGTGAGGGGGTCAGGGTGGGGAGCAGTGAGGGGGTTGGAGTAGGGAGTAGTGAGGGGGTTAGAGTGGGGAGCAGTGATGAGTTTGGAGTGGGGAGCAGTGAGGGGGTTGGATTGGGGTGACGTGAGGGGGTTACAGTGGGGAGCAGTGAGGGGGTTGGAGTGGGGAGCAGTGGGGGGTTGGAGTGGGGTGTAGTGATTGGGTTGGAGAGGGCGAGCAATGAGGGGGCTGGAGGGGAGAGTGGTGAAGGTGTTGGAGTGGAGAGCAGTGAGGTGGTTCGAGTGGGGAGTAGTGAGGGGGTTGGAGTGCGGAGCAGTGAGGGGGTTGGAGTGGGGAGTAGTGAGGGGGTTAGGGTGGGGAGCAGAGTGGGCGTTGGAGTGGGGAGCAGTGAGGGGGTTGGAGTGGGGAGCAGTGAGGGGGTTGGAGTGAGGAGCAGTGAGGGGGTTGGAGTGCGGAGCAGTGATGGGGTTCGAGTGGGGAGTAATGAGGGGGTTGGAGTTGGGGAGCAGTGAGAGGATTGGAGTGGGGAGCAAATGGGGGATTGGAGTGGGGAGCAATGAAGGGGTTGAAGTGGGGTAGGGTGAGGGGGTTGGAGTGGGGAGCAGTGAAGGTGTTGGAGTGGGGAGCAGTGAGGGGGTTGGAGTGGGGTGAAGTGATGGGGTTGGAGAGGGGGAGCAATGAGAGGGCTGGAGTGGGGAGTAGTGAGGGATTGGAGTGGGGTGCAGTGAGGGGGTTGGAGTGGGGAGCAGTGAGGGGGTTGGAGTGGGGAGCAGTGAGGGGGTTGGAGTGGGGAGCAGTGAGGGGGTTGGAGTGGGGAGCAGTGAGGGGGTTGGAGTGGGGAGCAGTGAGGGGGTTGGAGTCGGGAGCAGTGAAGGAGTTGCAGTTGGGAGAATTGATGGGGTTAGAGTTGGGGTGCAGTGAAGGTGTTGGATTGGGTAACAGTGAGGGTGTTGGCGTGGGGAGCAGTGGGGGATAGTGTGAGGAGCAATGAGGGGTTTGGAGTGGGGGAGCAATGAGGGGGTTGGAGTGGGGAGCAGTGAGGGGGTTGGAGTGGGGGAGCAGTGAGGGGGTTGGAGTGGGGAGCAGTGAAGGAGTTGGGATGGGGAACAGTCAGGAGGGTTTCATAGGGGGGCAGTGAGGGGTTTGAAGTGTGGAGCAGTGATGCGGTTGGAGTGGGGAACAATGAGGGGGATTGGAGTGGGGAGCAGTGAGGGGGTTGGTGTGGGGAGCACTGAGGGGGGTTGGAGTGGGGTGCAGGGTGGGGGTTGGATTGCAGAGCAGTGAGGGGGTACGATTGGGGAGCAGTGAGGGGGTACGATTGGGGAGCAGTGAGGGGGTTGGAGTGGGGAGCAGTGAGGGGGTACGATTGGGGAGCAGTGAGGGGGTTGGAGTGGGGAGCAGTGAGGGGGTTGGAGTGGGGAGCAGTGAAGGGGGTTGGAGTGAGGAACAGTGAGGGGGTTGTAGTGGGGGGAGTAGTGAGGGGGTTGGAGTGAGGAACAGTGAGGGGGTTGGAGTGGGGGAGCAGTGAGGGGGTTGGAGGGGGGAGCAGTGAGGGGGTTGGAGTGGGGGAGCAGTGAGGGGGTTGGAGTGGGGGAGCAGTGAGGGGGTTGGAGTGGGGGAGCAGTGAGGGGGTTGGAGTGGGGAGCAGTGAGGGGGTTGGAGTGGGGGAGCAGTGAGGGGGTTGGAGTGGGGGAGCAGTGAGGGGGTTGGAGTGGGGGAGCAGTGAGGGGGTTGGAGTGGGGGAGCAGTGAGGGGGTTGGAGTGAGGGACAGTGAGGGGGTTGGGGTGGGGCGCAGTGAGGAGGTTGGAGTGGGGAGCAGTGAGGGTGTTGGAGTGAGGAGCAGTGAGGGGGTAGGAGTGGGGAGCAGTGAGGGGGTTGGTGTGGGGAGCAGGGAGGGGTAGGAGTGAGGAGCAGTGATGGAGTTGGAGTGGTGAGCAGTGAGGGTTTTTTGGGGGGAGCAGTGAAAGTGTTGGATTATGGTGCAGTCACGGGGTTGAAGTGTGGAGCAGTAATGGGGGGTAGGAGTGGGGAAAAATGAGGTGGTTGGTGTGGGGAGCAGTGAGGGGTTTGGATTGGGGAGCAGTGAGGGGGTTAGTGTGGGGAGCAGTGAGGGGGTTAGAGTGGGGAACAGTGATAGGTTTGGAGTGCGGAGCAGTGAGGGGGTTGGAGTGGGAAACAGTGAGGGAGTTGGAATGGGGTGCAGTGAGGGGTTTGGAGTGGGGAGCAGTGAGGGGGTTGGATTGGGGTGCTGTGAGGGGGTTACAGTGGGGAGCAGTGAGGGGGTTGGAGTGGGGAGCAGTGGAGGGTTGGAGTGGGGTGTAGTGATTGGGTTGGAGAGGGCGAGCAATGAGGGGGATGCAGTGGAGAGTGGTGAAGGAGTGGGAGTGGAGAGCAGTGAGGTGGTTCGAGTGAGGAGTAGTGAGGGGGTTGGAGTGCGGAGCAGTGAGGGGGTTGGAGTGGGGAGTAGTGAGGGGGTCAGGGTGGGGAGCAGTGAGGGGTTGGAGTGGGGAGTAGTGAGGGGGTTAGGGTGGGGAGCAGTGAGGGGTTGGAGTGGGGAGCAGTGAGGGGGTTGGAGTGGGGAGCAGTGAGGGGGTTGGAGTGCGGAGCAGTGAGGGGGTTGGAGTGGGGAACAGTGAGGGGGTTGGAGTGGGGAGTAGTGAGGGGGTTAGGGTGGGGAGCAGTGAGGGGTTGGAGTGGATTGCAGTGAGGGGGTTGGACTGGGTTGCAGTGAGGGGGTTGGAGTGGGGAGTAGTGAGGGGGTCAGGGTGGGGAGCAGTGAGGGGGTTGGAGTAGGGAGTAGTGAGGGGGTTAGAGTGGGGAGCAGTGATGAGTTTGGAGTGGGGAGCAGTGAGGGGGTTGGATTGGGGTGACGTGAGGGGGTTACAGTGGGGAGCAGTGAGGGGGTTGGAGTGGGGAGCAGTGGGGGGTTGGAGTGGGGTGTAGTGATTGGGTTGGAGAGGGCGAGCAATGAGGGGGCTGGAGGGGAGAGTGGTGAAGGTGTTGGAGTGGAGAGCAGTGAGGTGGTTCGAGTGGGGAGTAGTGAGGGGGTTGGAGTGCGGAGCAGTGAGGGGGTTGGAGTGGGGAGTAGTGAGGGGGTTAGGGTGGGGAGCAGAGTGGGCGTTGGAGTGGGGAGCAGTGAGGGGGTTGGAGTGGGGAGCAGTGAGGGGGTTGGAGTGAGGAGCAGTGAGGGGGTTGGAGTGCGGAGCAGTGATGGGGTTCGAGTGGGGAGTAATGAGGGGGTTGGAGTTGGGGAGCAGTGAGAGGATTGGAGTGGGGAGCAAATGGGGGATTGGAGTGGGGAGCAATGAAGGGGTTGAAGTGGGGTAGGGTGAGGGGGTTGGAGTGGGGAGCAGTGAAGGTGTTGGAGTGGGGAGCAGTGAGGGGGTTGGAGTGGGGTGAAGTGATGGGGTTGGAGAGGGGGAGCAATGAGAGGGCTGGAGTGGGGAGTAGTGAGGGATTGGAGTGGGGTGCAGTGAGGGGGTTGGAGTGGGGAGCAGTGAGGGGGTTGGAGTGGGGAGCAGTGAGGGGGTTGGAGTCGGGAGCAGTGAAGGAGTTGCAGTTGGGAGAATTGATGGGGTTAGAGTTGGGGTGCAGTGAAGGTGTTGGATTGGGTAACAGTGAGGGTGTTGGCGTGGGGAGCAGTGGGGGATAGTGTGAGGAGCAATGAGGGGTTTGGAGTGGGGAGCAATGAGGGGGTTGGAGTGGGGAGCAGTGAGGGGGTTGGAGTGGGGGAGCAGTGAGGGGGTTGGAGTGGGGAGCAGTGAAGGAGTTGGGATGGGGAACAGTCAGGAGGGTTTCATAGGGGGACAGTGAGGGGTTTGAAGTGTGGAGCAGTGATGCGGTTGGAGTGGGGAACAATGAGGGGGATTGGAGTGGGGAGCAGTGAGGGGGTTGGTGTGGGGAGCACTGAGGGGGGTTGGAGTGGGGTGCAGGGTGGGGGTTGGATTGCAGAGCAGTGAGGGGGTACGATTGGGGAGCAGTGAGGGGGTACGATTGGGGAGCAGTGAGGGGGTTGGAGTGGGGAGCAGTGAGGGGGTACGATTGGGGAGCAGTGAGGGGGTTGGAGTGGGGAGCAGTGAGGGGGTTGGAGTGGGGAGCAGTGAAGGGGGTTGGAGTGAGGAACAGTGAGGGGGTTGTAGTGGGGGAGCAGTGAGGGGGTTGGAGGGGGGAGCAGTGAGGGGGTTGGAGTGGGGGAGCAGTGAGGGGGTTGGAGTGGGGGAGCAGTGAGGGGGTTGGAGTGGGGAACAGTGAAGGAGTTGGGATGGGGAACAGTCAGGAGGGTTTCATAGGGGGGCAGTGAGGGGTTTGAAGTGTGGAGCAGTGATGCGGTTGGAGTGGGGAACAATGAGGGGGATTGGAGTGGGGAGCAGTGAGGGGGTTGGTGTGGGGAGCACTGAGGGGGGTTGGAGTGGGGTGCAGGGTGGGGGTTGGATTGCAGAGCAGTGAGGGGGTACGATTGGGGAGCAGTGAGGGGGTACGATTGGGGAGCAGTGAGGGGGTTGGAGTGGGGAGCAGTGAGGGGGTACGATTGGGGAGCAGTGAGGGGGTTGGAGTGGGGAGCAGTGAGGGGGTTGGAGTGGGGAGCAGTGAAGGGGGTTGGAGTGAGGAACAGTGAGGGGGTTGTAGTGGGGGGAGTAGTGAGGGGGTTGGAGTGAGGAACAGTGAGGGGGTTGGAGTGGGGGAGCAGTGAGGGGGTTGGAGGGGGGAGCAGTGAGGGGGTTGGAGTGGGGGAGCAGTGAGGGGGTTGGAGTGGGGAGCAGTGAGGGGGTTGGAGTGGGGGAGCAGTGAGGGGGTTGGAGTGGGGGAGCAGTGAGGGGGTTGGAGTGGGGGAGCAGTGAGGGGGTTGGAGTGGGGGAGCAGTGAGGGGGTTGGAGTGAGGGACAGTGAGGGGGTTGGGGTGGGGCGCAGTGAGCGGGTTGGTGCGTGAGCAGGCATTATTGTTAAATAGCTCCTTTAAAAATGAAGTGAGCATTTTGCATAAAACTGGTGAGTAATTGGACGGTTGTACGTTTGACCACCAGGTGAGAGCAAGTCAGAGACCATGACAAGTGTGACCAGTGTAGTTTGGGAACATGGTCAGCACGAACTAGTTGGCGTGAAGGGTCTGTTTCCATGCTGTATGAATCGATGAGACTTGCCAGGGGATGGGTAGGGGTCAAATTAAGGCCAATGGGATAGTGTGGGATCGGTGCATGAACTGGCCTTATATCCCTTAAATCCCCATCGTCTGTCTCTGGAAATGAGTGACAATCACCGTTGGGTGTTCACTCTGCTCCTGTATTTGTAGCCCAACGGTGAAGCTCAGTGTTTCTGGTTCGATCCTTACAAACACGACCTCATCATTGCCTGTTTTTACAGCACTGGCTGCTTTATTCCAGTAAATCTATTCATTCACCAAGACTGCCTCTGATCATGCAAAAACTGGAACATCTCGACCAGGTTCCTCTCTTTTGCACTAATTGTGCCTTTTGGGAATTACCATTGACGTTCATTTATTTCTCCAGTCTGTGACAATGTGTATTAATATTGCTTGGAATACATGTGTCCTAACCCACTCCTACACATTCCTCAGGAGTTTCGTTATTGTGTGTGGAATCTCAAATCGTTGATCAAGGGGCAACTAAGGAATGGCCATAAATGCTATCCCAGCCAGTCATGCCCACAACCCTTCAATGAATAAGCGTTTCTTTTTTAAACAGTATACCCAATTTGTGATGAGTAGGGTTTTAAAAAGATATTATGGTGTTGGGACGAGCTTGGTACCTTTCACCTCTGGTGAATGTTCCAAAGTAATTTGTAGCCAATATTGAGGTGTTGCGATTGTTACATTACTGGTAAAAGCAGCCAGTCTGCAAATGGTAATATTGCACATTCAGCCCTGAAATAAATGACCTGTAAGTTGGGCTTAGGTGGCATTGAGGGGCAAGTCAATGTCTTCTAATCCAATGGTTGAAAGGAAGGGGAGGCAATGGCTTAATGGTACCATCACTGGGCTGTTGACCCAGAGAATGTTCTGGGGACCTGGGTTCAAATCTTGCTCATGGCAGATTTGGACTGAAGTCCCAAGTGATGACCATGAATCCATTGTTGGGAAAACCCATGAGGTTCCCAATAGGGAAAGAAGGTCCCATCCTTACCTGGTCTAGCCTACATGTGACTGCAAAACTACAGAAACGTGGTTGACTCTTAACTCCCCTCTGGACAAGTAGGGATAAGCAATAAATGCTGGCCTAGCCAGTGATGTCCACATCTACAAAAAAAAACCTCTAGGTTGCTGGTTGAAAATGCCTGTAGGGCATTGTGAAGCTAACAGCACATTTAGATGTAGCGTTGGTTGAATGTCTCATCAGATACACGTCTATCATTCCCACAGCCCAGCTTTGACAATGTTGGGGGAGTGGGTGTTATTGATTTGATTTATTATTGTCACGTGTACCTAGGTAGAGTGAAAAGTTTTGTTTTGCGTGCAGACAATACCATACAACGTGCATTATGGGTAATCAAACAGAGCGGGGAGTACAATGTTACAGCTGTACAGAAAGTGTTCAAAGAGCAAGGTTATTTAAGACGGAGTCTAATAACAGCAAGGGGAGAAGCCATTCTTGAATTTGTTTATACGTGTGTTTCAGCTTTTCTATCTTCTGAAGAGGTTGGAAGAGATTATAACGGGTCTGGGGGGCGGGGGGGGGGAGTGGGGTGGATGGGTTGGGAGGGGTCTTTGATGGTGTTGGCTGCCTTTCAGAGGCAGCGAGAAGTATAGATAGAGTCAATGGATGGAGGGTTGGCTTGTGAGATGCATATCGCTAAGCTAAGCTGTCATCTTAGCTATCAGAGTGTGGGGTGGCATGGTGGATCAGTGGTTAGCACTGCTGCCTCACAGCACTAGGGACCTGGGTTCGATTCCAGCCTTGGGTAACTGTGCAGACTTTGCATGTTCGCCCTGTGTCTGTATGGGTTTGTTCTGGTTTCCTCCCACAGTCCAAAGATGCCTTGGTAAGGTTAATTGGCCATGCTCAATTGCCCATAGTGTTAGGTGTATTAGCCATGATTCTATTAACTGAGAATTGTCACCATCTTTTCATGGCCCTTTGACCTGCAGTCCTAACACTTTCTCATGAGGTTTCTGCCTTTTTGGCTTAGATTCTGTTTTTTTTGACCAAACAAACCTGAAGTACTGTATAATTATAAATTATTGCTGTTTAGGATGGCACGGTGGCACAGTGGTTAGCACTGCTGCCTCACAGCACCAGAGACCTGGGTTCGATTCCAGACTTGGGCAACTACCTGTGTGGAGTTTGCACGTTCTCCCCGTGTAGGTTTCCTCTGGGTGCTCCAGTTTCCTCCCACAGTCCAAAGATGTGCAGGTTTGGTGAATTGGCCATGCTAAATTGCTCATGGTGTCAGAGGGAAGTGGGTCATGGTGGGTTACCCTTCAGAGGGTCGGTGTGGACTGTTTTGGCTGAAGATTCCCTACAGTTTCCAGACTGTGGGGAATCTAATCTAACTTAATCTTGTACTGACAGCAGATGAATAAACAATGCTGTGGAGTTGGAGCTGGGAGCTGAATGTGAGTATAACTTTGCTGGCAGCAAAGCCCACTTGACATGGCTGTTTTTCTAATGATGAGGTGCTTGCTCCAAATGGTTGACAGGGTACCATCTGTAATACAGTGGTAATATGTACCTGAGCTATCAACTTACACCTCTTCACCAGGAACGACCCCTGTGTGTATCCCCTGCACCAGATGCTTTACCTTGATTCGGCTACGTTTAAATCTGTCTGTGCCCTCATTGCCTGGGGCAGGAAGAGACGCAGCTCAGGGTGAGCTATCATTCCATTTCCTCATTCACCTCAGCGAATGCAAATGTGCTCATTATCAAAGATCTGAATGACAAGAGACTAGCCGAGTCTCTCCCTATTAATAATGCATCACCCAACCCCCTTATTAACAGAAGAGATTCCTTGACTTTCCTCACGAATGGAGCTGTTTGCTCAGTGCTGCGGCTTACATTTCTTAGTCAGATGGTTATAGGTTGAAGAAACCTGTCATCTTCAGCACATCACCTCAGCTGTCAGTTCCCTGCTGCACTGAGGGAGCCGCGCTGCTCAGAATGGCCTTTCAAGCCAAATAAAAAAAATACCGAGGCACTGCTTGAAGAGCAAAGGGAATCCTAATGCTTGAGCTAATTTATCCCACCGTCAGTTAACAAAACAAACAACTTACCTTATCGCTGTGTGGGTGCTGTGGGATCTTGCTGTCCACAGTTGTGGCTGCTGATTTTCCCGATGGCAGTGACCATAGGGGGATGGCTTGATTTTCCACTGGGCGAAAGGTGACATCGCAAGCACTTGGATTCACCTCGTGCATCCTGGTTGAAAAAGCTGAGGCAGACGCCCTAATGAGCTCCAGGATAAACATTCGCTTGTTCTGGTGTTTGGACATTCTCAACTGGAGCGAATTGAAATGTTTGTGAGTGCAGCCATCACGGAGATAGCAGGAAGCCATGCGTCGAGCGAACGCATTGTTGCGAGATTTAAACTCGGTTGCTCAACCATGTTGGCCTGACTGGCGCTGAGAGGCTTGGATTTGTGAACCGTGAGCATTTGGGTTTGGGAGAGCACCGTAAAGATGCCAATGTCACTTGGACACCAGAGTATTAGCCAAGGTAAGGCAAAGACAGACAGCTGGCAGAGCAGAGCAACCTACTCTAGCCCAGTTGGAAATGCCAGACCTATACACTTAATGGTGAAACCCTGGGGAGTATTGCCATAGAAAGAGATCTTGGAGCGCAGGTTCATAGTTCCTTGAAGGTGGAGTCGCAGGTAGATGGGACAGTGAGGGAGGGGTTTGGTATGCTTGCCTTTATTGGTCAGAGCATTGCGTACAGGAGTTGGGAGGTCATGGTGCGGTTTTACAGGGCATTGGTTAAGCCACTTTTGGAATATTGCGTTCAATTCTGGCCTCCTTATGATGTTATAGAAGTTTATAAAATCGTGAGGGGCATGAATAGGATGAATAGCCAAGGTCTTTCCCCTGGCTGGAGGGGCCAAAAACTGGAGGGCACAGGTTTAAGGTGAGTGAGGAAAAAGTTAAAAGGGACCTAAGGGGCGACTTTTTCACACAGAGGGTGGTGCGTGTATGGAATGAGCTGCCAGCGGATGTGGTGGAGGCTGGTACAAGTGGCAGCATTTAATAGGCATCTGGAAGGGTATATGAATGGGGAGGATTTAAAGGGATACTAGCCAGTGCTGGCAAATGGGACTAGGTTTGGAGTGTCTGCTCAGCATGGACGAGTTGGGCTGAAGGATCTGCTTCCACGCTGTGCGTCTCTATGATGCGATGACAAGGTGAACTCACCAGGGCCTAGCTCTCTGAAAACCTAACTGCTCAATTCCTCAAGGAGATGGCTAGCCCAGTTATGGCTTCCTTTGGCCTTCTCAACCTGCCCTCTGTAGCCCAGCCTGTCCTCCAGCACCCTCTTGGTTCCTCCTCATGGTGTTGAATCGGCCGAGGAGTCTTGGCTTTTAAAGACCAGGAGCTTCACTGACCTAGCAGTGATCAGGACTCAGAAACAATCTGACTAAATGTTAGCATGCAGATACATTAAGTGATCTGGAGGTGAGTGGAGTACTGTCCTTTATTGTTGAGAGGACAAAGTATAAAAGCACAGCATTCTTGGTCCAACTCTGCAGGGCATTGTTGAAATGACACCTCAACTTATGTGAACAGTTTGAGTTTAGAAAGGATGGATATACTAGTATTGTTAGAAGCTGAGGGAAGGTTCACAAGGGCTGATTCCTGGGGTATAAAGGGTCTGGCTTAAGAGGGAAGGATGAACAGGTTGGGTCTGTACTCCTTGTAGTTTCGAAGAATGAGATATTGAAAGACTCTGAGGGGATGGGTGACAGGATGGACGCAGGGAGGATGTTTCATCTCGGGGGAGAACAGAATACACGGGCACAAGGGGGTCTCCCATTTCACACAGAGCTGAGGAGGATGTATTTTTTTTCTCTCATTAATATTTGGATTTCCATACCCAAACAGCAATCAACACTGGGCTCGGTGAATATACTCAAGGCTGAGCTGGATTTTGGATTGACTAGAGAGTTGAGGGGTACGTCGTCAGGTTGGGGGGATGGGGGGCGATGTGAGCAAAGGCAGAAAAATGGAGGTTAGGCCACTGTCAGATTTGTCATTGAAAGGTGCAATAGGTTCAGTGGGGCAGCTGGCCTCCCCTGCCTTCTGTATCATATAACCTTTCTGACCTAATCTTGGATGATGAGGTTGCTCCCTCTACTAACCCTGGAAATGCTTCATTCCCTTCAGCTGTCATACAGAAGGCAAGATCCTGGGAAATGTTCACTGATGTCCTTTGTTCTTTGGCAATGGACTGCTGATCAGACTGACCATCGAATACTGTGACAACGTTTTAAGATGTATTAAAAAGTCCGCTTACCTCAACACTCGTTGCTTGTTTTTTTTTAGTGGGAAAACAAGTGGGAGAGGAACTTAATTGGTCAAAGCAACTCAAAAACAGCTTGTAGTACAGACAGGAGAGGCAGCCTCAGCTATCCATAAATTACATTTGACACAAGCACAGACCAAGGTTGTGTGACAGTTCATAGGCCCTTTTCACTTCAGATCGCTCTCAAAAGGCCAGGAGGCTTGGAGAGTGTGGGCAGGCAGGAGCCATCTGCTACTGCCTGAGGTTGGAGTATATTCTCTGTGGTGGTCAGCGCATGGGAAACAGGTTATATGTCATTCAGCGTAAGACCACATCAATCACTGCCCATAATCATGAAAATACATGAGTTAAACTTTGAGTTACTGTTGCTGGACGAACAACCTTTCTGTTACCACGATAACTATGAATTAACCCTTCTTTAATCATTATTCATTCACAGGATGAGGACAGTTGCTGGCCAGGCCAGCGTTTAGTGCCCATCCTGAGTTGTCCAGGGATGAAGTTAAGGGTCAGCCACATTGCTGTGGGTCTGGAGTCACGTGTAGGCCAGAACAGGTGATGACTGCAGTTTCCTTCCCTAAAGGACCAGACAGATTTGTCCAACAACTGGAAATGATCAGCATTTTAATTCCAGATTTTTTAATTGCGTTCAAATTCCACAAGTTCTGCAATGGTCAGAATCGAACCCAGGTCCCAGAATTAATAGTCTAGCAATAATACCACTAGTCCATTGTCTCCCCTGAATTATTAACTACTTTATGCTGTTGACAAACGCTATTTGGTACTGTGTAGCTGTTGGAATAGTCACCCAGGTACAGTTGATGATACCCCCGTAGACCTGGAATGTCTAACTTTGTTTATCTCCCAGCTGTCATGTCCTGATGTTCATATTACATTGGAGGTATGGAAGAAACAGGCTATTCAGCCCATCCAGTCCATACTGACATTAAGCTGTATTCATAAATACCTTCAAGCAGACGACATGTAATGCTGGTAATACAACAGCAAATTTTAAGTGGGTCAAGAACTATTTTCTTGACAGCGCTGGGAGTATCCCTACACTCAAGGGCTGCAGTGGTCCCAGAAGACAGCTCACCGCACCTTGCCCAGGGCAGCTAGGGATGGGCAATACATATTGCCTTGCCAGTAATGCCCACATCCCATGAAAGATTTTTTTTTAAAACCGGCAACTATTACACTCTTGGTTATGGTCAAATACTTGGTCAAATACAGTGCTTCCATCTTCAATAAATTGATCTTATCCTACCACAGACCAGGCTTTGCTAACCCCATCTACCTGTCTCGCATTGTAATTCCCCCAGCAGTTCAGTTATAGCATCTTCATCATTGTATTAAAATCCTTCCATTCTCTGTTACCAGTCGTGCAAACCCTCATGAACTACCATGCACCTGTATGAATTTCCGTAGTCCATAGTGAAGATGCTAAACTTGCTTAATATCAAAATTAAATAAATGGCTAACTGCTTCCATTATAAAGATGGACCGAAGAAAATCACAGAACCAAGATGAAGCTCTGACGGTGAGTTCTAATGTCCAGTGTCAAATGACTCCTATTTGATGCCTGTGTCAGCACCAGTGGCCAGTATGACGTTCTGTCCACTTGTCTTTATGTATAACTGCTGCAGAGGATTGTATGTGAATAATGTCACTCATTCTCTAACTGTGCAATTGTGTAAAATAGTAACATGGAGCTTGTTGAGTGCAATGTTAAATGAACGTCATTTGTGCATCGGACAGACTGAATTTTTATTTTTCCTTTTTAAAAAAAATTGTGCACTGAAATGAGTAAAGAACTGTGTTACAACTAAGGACTGCTGTATGTTTTAAAAGGAAGCCATTGCATACTCACTGTGGATGCTCTTCATATAGCTGGGGGTTACAGCAACGTTTGCAGATAAACTGGAACTGAGGAGGTGTGTTCAGGTAGTGCTTTGTTTGGTGACAAAAACGTCTACAGATTAGGGACCAGTTATTAATGACAAAAGTCTCCTTGCCTGTCAATAACTGATTGGCTCTCAGTAACTGAACTGGTTAACAAAGTACAGACAAGCCATCAGGTAGTTTAGAGGAACAGAGGGAACTTGGGGTAATTGTTCACAGATCCCTAAAGTCGGCAGAGCATGTGAATAGGATAGTTAAGAAAGCATAAGGGACGCTTGCCTTCACTGGTCATGGCATAGAGTATAAGAGTAAGGGGGTAATGTTACAGTTGTACAGAGCATTGGTACTGGGGTACTGTGTGCAGTTCTGGTCACCTCACTACAGGAAGGATGTGATAGCACTAGGGGGGGTATAGAGGAGGTTCACCAAGGTGTTGCCTGTGTTGGAGAAATCAGTCTATAAGGAGAGACTGGATAGGCTTGACTTGTTTTCTTTAGAGCAGAGAAGACTCAGAGGGACATGAGTGAGATGAATAAGATAATGAGGGGTACGGACAGGGTGGATAGAGAGCAGCTGTTCCCCTCGGTTGAGGGTCAATCAGGACAGGGCATCGTTTCAGGATGAGGGGGGCAGGAGATTCAGACAGGATTTGGGAAAAAAAACGTGATCACTCAGCGGGTGGTGGGAATCTGGAATGCACTGCCTGGGAAGGCAGTGGAGGCTGGAAACCTCACAACCTTCAAAGGATATTTGGATAGGCGCTTCAAAAATCACAACATTCAAGGATATGGGACAAGTGCAGGAAATTGGGATCAGCATAATATTAGTGGTAGTAATGTCAGTGCAGACTCAACAGGTTGGAGGGCTGTATGAATCTATGAATCTGGGTCTCTACCAGCCAGGAGCTCACTCCCAGTTACTACAACTCTCTGCGGTATGCCACTTTAAATCTAAGAGAAAACATTTCATCTTTTCTTCAGCAATTGCTGTAAGCTCTGACTTTTAATTGGTAAGTCAGAAAGCCTTTTATAAGTGAAGCAGCCACCTTGTGCCTCCTGGAAACCAGTGGAAGCATCTAGAGGAGGATGACTGAGAAGCAGCGTTCTGACCAACGCAAGGACCATCTGAATTATCACAGCAACCCTTGGCAACTGGAACCACGATGATTTCCAGTTTTCCCTCTATCCATAATCCATGTTTTTTTCCCTGTAGAGTGATTGAATAGAATTGTGGAATCATACAGCAGAGAAGAGGTTCTTCAGCCCCATCCAGTCTACACACAGCAAGATCCCACAAAGCAATGGCTCACAAGGCAAATTAATCTACATTAGATTAGATTACTTACAGTGTGGAAACAGGCCACACCAATCCGCCAAAGCGCAACCCACCCATACCCCTACATTTACCCCTTACCTAACACTACGGGTAATTTAGCATGGCCAATTCACCTGACCCGCACATCTTTGGACTGTGGGAGGAAACCGGAACACCCAGAGGAAACCCACGCAGACACGGGGAGAACGTGCAAACTTCACACAGTCAGTCACCTGAATCGGGAATTGAACCCGGGTCTCAGGCGCTGTGAGGCAGCAGTGCTAACCACTGTGCCACCGTGCCGCCCACTACGTTTACTCCTTGATCGAGGCTGAGGGTAGAATATTGGCCATGACCCTCGAGAAAGCTCTCAGTGGTTCCAATTTGAAAAGCATTCTGGGAAAGGCAGCACCTTCAGCAATGCAGCACTCCCTCACTGATGCGGCAACCTAGATTATGTTCTCACTCTCAAGGCTGGGACTTCAGCTCATGGCCATCTGTCTCTGAGCCCAGGCTGATAACCCAAGCCATGCAAAGAAATTACACGATAGATCCTCACTTCAGATTGCACGATTCGTCTTTGACCACAGCGTGATCTTCCTGCTCAATTACAGATGATGGATTGATCTCGCTAGAATTGGCTGAGAAGTGAAACAAGTTACTTTCCCAATTTTATTCAGAACATGTTTGTGCCTGAAACAAATACCTCAGAACACATGATGAAAAATTACTTTAACTCCTACACAGTGTGTGATGTGACCTACCCAGACAAGCCTGTTTCTGCATCAGTAGTTCCTAGTGGCTGATTGTCAACACTCTATTTTCTGAAAGATATGAGTCTGAAATATTGATAGCAAAACAGTCTCAAGCTCCTGCTGAAATAATCACTGTTTACGACTGAGTTTACCTTCCAGCAACAATTCTTTTATGTCAGTCCTGTCTTATTTGTCACCCTGCAGGTTCATGGTTCTAGTAATTCAAGAGTTTCTCGAATATCTAATTCCAATTTTAATTTGTTGTTTCTGACATTTTCTTGTGCATTCTCAGTACAAGAATCATTGCAGCAACCCTTGTCAGCAGGGAGCATTGAACCCTTTTCCAGTTTCTTCTCTCTCCATCATCCAGGTCTTTCCCTGTAGAATGATAGATTAGAATCATACAGGACAGAAGAGGCCCTTCAGCCCCATCAAGTCTGTACTGCCTTAAAAGAGACTACGACCTACACTAGAGCAACTTTCCCACACCAGGCCCATAGCCTTGAATGTTGTGACACTTCAAGTGCTTATCTAAGTACTTTTTAAAGGTTGTGAGGTTTCCCACCTCAACTACCCTCCCAGGCAAGGCATTCCAGACCATAGCATCCTCTGGATGAAAGAGTTTTTTCTCAAATGTGCGTGCGGCTTGGCTAATGGCCTCAAGGTATTCTGATTCTGAGGTGTCATTGTGCACACACTCAGACTGGATCTATGATCCTGTGCATACACAAACAGTGGGGAGGTAACTATCACTATCTATTAATTCAGAGAGCCAGCTAACATTCTGTCAAATTCTGTCATGGCAGCTGGTGGGAATTTGAATTCAATGGAAATAAAATCTGGGGAATTAAGAGTCTAATGATGAAACTGTTTGCCAATTGCTTAGAAAACCCTGTCTGGTTCGCTAACGTCCTGGGTTCAAAACGTTTGGTAGGATCAAGGGATTTGTGCAGGTGCGTCAATATTTTACAAATAATGTCAATGGCTTCAAATGGAGCGGGGAGGTATTGTTGTTCAGTTCACAAATGGTACAAAGATAAGATGGAGAGTATGTTGAGGAGAAGATAGAACGAGATTGCCGATGGAGGTAGGCTAGGTTAAGAGAATGAGCAAAACTCTGATGGATGGAATATAATGTGGGAAAGTGTGAAGTAGTTCACTTAGGCCAGAACAAAAAACAAAACAGGGTATTACTAAAAGGAAAAATGACTGTGGAATTACACAATGCAGAGGATCTAGGTCTCCGAGTGTGAGTCATAAAAGGTTAGTCTGTAGGTGCAGCACATAATCAAAAAAGCAAATGGGACTATATTAATCAGTCCAAGGAGAGTTGATCAAAAAAAAAAGACGTTATGCTTCATTATACAGAGAATTAGTGAGACCACGTTGTCAGGATAGCTTGGACAAGCTGACCTGGTTTTCACTGGAGGGGGTGACTTGATTGAAGATTGGTCTTGACAAGGTTCCATAAGGAAAGGATGTTCCTTCCCGTGGGTGAGCGCAGAACTGATTTAAAATTAATGATGGCCCTTCCAGGATAAAGGTGAGGAGATTGGCTTTCTCTCTGGGGGGTTACACCATTTTGGAGCTCTCTGCCTGAGAAGGTGGTGGTTATGGGGATTGAATATTTTTAAGAGAGCGGCAGATTGATTCTTGTTCGGAAGGTGAAACAAGGATTACCAGGAGTAGATTGGAATATGGAATTCCAGACACAAATAGACCAGCCATGATATTTTTGAATGATGGAGTAGGCTTGAGAGTGGCATTTCCTGTTCCTATTTAATATGGTCATATGTTGGCAAGTTTAATTCTGTTCAAACAGGGGCGATTTGCAACAAAGGAAAACCAGTCTAGAGGGAGAGGAACTAGATCCTACTGGTTGGCTTGGTATTTCCGAAAGAAGGGAAGATAGAAGAAAGGATGGAAATGTTATTTAATTAGCCCTTAGAGTCTCAGTGTTTGAATGTTTTATCCACTTGAGAAGTTAATTCATGTTTCCTGTAAATATTTAAGTGCGAGCTCCTTTTATGCTTCGTCATGTCTATAAATGTCCTTGAGATTTAAAACTTGAGGCAAGGTCTAATGAGATAATTTCCAAGACAAACACAGATCTATAACTAAAATGGACGGGCCATGTGGGCCTGCTTTTTATTTCTGAGAATATTACTGAAGGTCTATCTTGACTGTGAAGCCAATTGGCTGAGGTCAAGCCACAGAGTGTTTGAACTGAACCATCTTCCTGTCGTTTCTTTTGACTCCGTCTAGGCCCATTTATTCAATTGGCCCCTGAAGCAGATTAAAGTTCTTGTCGAATTATTGAGGTGTGAGAGTCGACTACAAATATTAAAGCTAAACATGAGCTGCTGCTTGATATGCACCAAGAGGCAGCCAAGAGACTAGTTGTCCCACTGACCGACCGCCAAGGAGATCTGGCAGCCTTAGTAAGACAAAGAGTTAGCTTTATTGTCACATGTACGCACGTTATTACAGTGAAAAGTTTACACGTCACCACTTCTGCTGCCATCTTCCGTAGCAAGAATACCAGGAACAGATTTTTAGTTCAAATTCTTCGGAAGGAAAAAATAGAAAGTTAAAGAAATAAAAATTGAGAAAATAAATTAGAAAAATAGAGAAATACGAGCTCAGAATAGCAGTGCTCCAAGCCAGGCCACGCCGGGCTTCCCCTTGAGGCTGGGAATGCTGGGAGTTCGAGTTCACACTGATGCAGCAGGCCCACCCTGGCTTTGACATTGGCACCCGAGGACAGGAGGTAAATACAAAACAGAAAAAGAAAATGCAAACAGAGAAAGGAAAAGTAGAAAAGAAATCGACAGAGTGGGGGGGCTCCAGTTTAGGATTGCAACTCAGCCACCTTGGAGACATTTAATCCATCCTCTGCAATCACTTTGACTCTTGTAAGTAGCTGAAGCTGTGGAAAAATTCAGCAGAATTCTTCCTCCAGTCAGGATTGCCTGCGTTTGATTCCCTCAGGAGACTGAGTCGGTCAAGTTGAGTTTATGAAAATACAAGCAGCGGAGAGGTCTGCAGTGAAGGAGTCCAAGGAACATCTCTCCTTTCCATTCTGTGCTGTCACACACTCTTTTCCTCTTGATCTCTTTCCGTTTCTGTACAGTGCAATATCACACTGGAGAGGTGATGTTGTTCCTGAAAGTTCGACTGAATTAATCTTTCGACAGTGAGGTTTGCAATTCGATATTTTGTACATGTTGTCGGGGTGATATGATGGCATTATTCCATGCGCACATTTAGCTAACCAAACAGCACAGAAGGAAATTGCTCATCTCCTCACGCTGGTACGCAAAATTAGAGCTGTATTGATATAGCCCCTCACCTCCACGAAAGCAGTCATTTAATTTCACCTTACTGTTATGTTCATGTCTCACTTACTATGGAATTTGTCTTTGCAAATACATTGCTCTGATTGTGCATTCTGACCTCTGGTACGTTTCGTTTAAAAGGACAGAGAACAAGCAGGCTTAGATCCACCAGATCCATCCTTTCTCAGCTTGGTGAATACTCTGCCTCGCACTTTCCAGGCCCTCAATCACCTTTCTCTCCACACTGCCCCATTTTCGCCTCTAGACTACACTAAAGTTTATTGATTAACGTCTTAAAACAGCCTTAGTGAATGCCTTTTGAAAATGCCAATACATCACATCCATCACATTCCTTTTATCTGCAGTAAAATCTAAGTCCAAACTGCCTCTCACCTGCCTGTGCTGGCTGTTCTCTGTTAGTCTATATTATTCCAAATGCTGACTCATTTTATCTCCATGCATGGATTCCAAACATTTGTCCACACTTAGGTTTGACCAACTGGTCGATAGTTTTTGGTGCTATCCCACCCTGGTGTCTGGAGCATTAGCTATTCTCTATGTCAATGGCACAACTTATTGAGATTTAGGACCATAAGACCAAAAGACATAGGAGTGGAAGTAAGGCCATTCGGCCCATCGAGTCCACTCCGCCATTCAATCATGGCTGATGGGCATTTCCACTCCACTTACCAGCATTCTCCCCGTAGCCCTTAATTCCTTGTGACATCAAGAATTTATCAATCTCTGCCTTGAAGCCACTTAGCGTCCCGGCCTCCACTGCACTCTGTGGCAATGAATTCCACAGGCCCACCACTCTCTGGCTGAAGAAATGTCTCCGCATTTCTGTTCTGAATTGACCCCCTCTAATTCTAAGGCTGTGCCCACGGATCCTAGTCTCCTCACCTAACGGAAACAATTTCCTAGCGTCCACTCTTTCCAAGCCCTGTTTTATCTTGTAAGTTTCTATTAAATCTCCCCTTAATCTTCTAAACTCCAATGAATACAATCCCAGGATCCTCAGCCGTTCCTCGTATGTTAGACCTACCATTCCAGGGATCATCTGTGTGAATCTCCGCTGGACACGCTCCAGTGTCAGTATGTCCTTCCTGAGGTGTGGGGACCAAAACTGACACAGTACTCCAAATGGGGCCTAACCAGAGCTTTATAAAGGCTCAGTAGCACAACGGTGCTTTTATATTCCAACCCTCTTGAGATAACTGACAACATTGCATTCGCTTTCTTAATCACGGATTCAACCTGCATGTTTACCTCTAGAGAATCCTCGACTAGCACTCCCAGATCCCTTTGTACTTGTATTTAGAGCCACAATGACCAGGTTCTCTACTAACTTCTCTCTGACTTCTTTCTTCAGCATGTTACCTAATTTGGGGCACTTTATGTTCTGCTTTTCCCGAAACAAGTTACCTGCACTGACTGACAATTCCTCTACAGGCCCTACAACTGCATTCCTAACCCTTGTGTGGATGGTATGGTGGCTCAGTGGCTAGCGCTGCTGCCTCACAGCTCCAGGGATCCCGGTTTGATTCCACCCTCAGGTGCCTGAACGTGTGGAGTTTGTACATTCTCCCCATGACTGCGTGGGTTTCTGCCCACAGTCCAAAGATGTTCTTTGATGAAGTGACCAGGAAGGTTGACAAGGGCAGGGCAGTAGACGTCATCCACTGACGTAGATTTCAGTAAGACCTTTGATAAGGTTTCACATGGTAGGCTGCTCCGGAAGGTTAGATCGCATAGAGTGTTAGGTTAGGAGCTGGCAAATTGGATACACAATTAGCTTGGTTGTAGGAAGCAGAGGGTAATAGTGGAAGGATGTTTGTCAGACTGGAGGCCTGTGACTAGTGCAGTGCCTCAGGGGTCGGTGCTGGGCCCACTGCTGTTTGTTATCGATGTCAATGATTTGGATGAGAATGTACAAGGCCTGATTAGTAAGTTTGCTGATGACACTAAAATAGGCGGTATCGTGGAGAGTGAGGGAGGTTATCAGAAATTGCAGCAGGACCTTGATCAGCTGGGGAAGTGGGACGGGAAATGGCAAATGGAGCTTAATACAGATAAGTGTGAGGTCTTGCATTTTGGAAAGTCAAATCAAGGCAGGAGTTTCATAGTGAATGGTAGGGCCTTAAGGAGTGTAGTGGAGCAGAGGGACCTTGGTGTTCACAGTTCTGAAAGTAGAGTCACAGGTAGACAGGGCAGTGAAGAAGGCTTTTGGCACACAGGCCTTCATCAATCAGGGCACTAAGTATAGAATTTGGGAAGTTATCTTGCAGTTGTACAGGACATTGGTGAGGCTGCACTTGCAGTATTGAGTTCAGTTTTGGTCACCTCACTATAGGAAGGATGTTATTAAACTGGAAAGAATGCAGAAGAAATTTACAAGGATGTTGCCAGGACTCAATGGTCTGAGTTATAGGGAGAGGTTGGACAAGCTAGGACTTCTTTCTTTAGAGCATCGGAGACTGTGAAGATCTAAACCCGTGGGAGGGGCCTCTTGATTCTGCGATGGGTCAAATAAACACATGCAGCTTGGTCACTTTTAGCTTGTTTTAACAATTTATTGTGACGCCGGGCATAGGTTATCCAGCAACACCGGGGTTAACCTCCTCTGTGTACAGACAGCAACTTTTATAGATCTCTTAACAAACAGGACAGCCTTACTTTCAACATCAATCCAATAAAATGAACAAAATGACAAATAGACATAAAATTAAGCCAATGATTTTTCCTGGGAACTGACTTGTTTTTATCCCTCTCCACCTGCATCTACAAGGCCAGCTCGGATACATTAATAATAACAAATCTTACTTAATTAATTCATACTATGAACACAGCATTGTTTGCTAATCTCTTTCAATTAGTTCAGGAATGCAGTTTTCAGCAGAGTTAGATGCCATTGCTCCTAGAAGCCATTCTGTTATGTTATTTTATGTTTCTTGCATTAAGAAGCTATTTTGTTGTTAGTAAAAGCAAGCATTAAATAGTTACTCCTGACAACAGTCTAAATCCAGATTTTAGATCCTCAACTGAGGGGAACCTTATCGAAGTGAATAAGATCATGAGAGACAAGGGTATGGTGACTGCACTCAGTCTTTTTCCCAGGGTTGGGGAATCGAGGACTAGAGGGCATCAGTTTAGGGTTAGAGGGGAAAGAATAAAAGGGAACCTGAGGGACAACCCTTTTACACAGAGGGTGATACGCAAATGGAATGAGCTGCCAGCGGAAGTGCTTGAAACAGGCACATTAACAACATTTACAAAGTATGCAGACAAATACATGAATAAGAAAGGAATACAAGGATCTTGTCCAAATGCAGGGAAGTGGGGTTAGCATGGATGGACATTTTGGTCGGCATGGACCAGTTTGGGCCAAAGGGCCTAGCTCCATGCTGTAGGACTCTCTGACTCTATGTGGAGGTCAGGTGGATTGACCAGGGATGTGTAGGATTAGCCAAGGGGAATGCAGGGTTGCAAGGATGGGGTGGGTCTAAGTGTGATGTCCTTCAGAGGGTTAATGGCCATCTTCTACACCTTAGGGATTCTATGGAATACAGAGTACTTGATCTACTAACATAAACCACTGCTTGGGCTTTGGACATCCAATCATTTTGAAGAATCCGAACAATATAAGTCAGATTTGCCGAGTTTCTCCAGCAACTTTTGTTTTTGTTTTGTTTCAGATTTCTAGCATAGGCAAATATTCTGTTTTATTTTATACACGTTTCTATAACCCTGATTTGATTGAGTTGTGTCTCACCTGACATGATGCTTGAAGTGGTCATTTATGCCTTTTGGTCAATGTGACACATTCAGCAGGGTGCCTCGTGTCTCAGTATTTGGTTTTTTTTGGTGGATTAGATTAGATTAGACTTACAGTGTGGAAACAGGCCCTTCGGCCCAACAAGTCCACACCGACCCGCCGAAGCGCAACCCACCCATACCCCTACATTTACCCCTTACCTAACACTACGGGCAATTTAGCTTGGCCAATTCACCTGACCCGCACATCTTTGGACTGTGGGAGGAAACCGGAGCACCCGGAGGAAACCCACGCAGACACGGGGAGAACGTGCAAACTCCACACAGTCAGTCGCCTGAGTCGGGAATTGAACCCGGGTCTACAGGCGCTGTGAGGCAGCAGTGCTAACCACTGTGCCACCGTGCCGCCCGAGTCACCATTATTTTCACACTTGACTGGTCAATCCCTCAGGATGACACGATCAAGTGTTCAGGGATGTGTAGATAAACGCCGACTCCCCCATTTTAAAATCCTACGTTCTGTCCTTACATTCACTCAATAATGCAATTTTGCATTATTGTTTATAGAAAAATAGCAACATTTCAGGTAATACGGGTAGAGAAGCTAAGCAGGACTGTCTTTACATCTTAACATATTCAGCATTTTTCATCCAAATATGGATGTAGGGATTTATAATGGGAAAGATGGACAGACAAGTCTGATCACTTAGCAACTGTTAGTACAGCAGTCAGGGTGTAAACCCTGAGAGAGCTGGTCCAATTGAGAAAATAGATCATGTCTTTAAAAGGTAGGTTTTGTAAATCTGATTTCTGCATTAGATTACTTACAGTGTGGAAACAGGCCCTTCGGCCCAACAAGTCCACACCGACCCGCCAAAGCGCAACCCACCCATACATTTACCCCCTACCTAACACTACGGGCAATTTAGCATGGCCAATTCACCTGACCCGCACATCTTTGGACTGTGGGAGGAAACCGGAGCACCCAGAGGAAACCCACGCAGACACGGGGAGAACGTGCAAACTCCACACAGTCAGTCGCCTGAGGCGGGAATTGAACCCAGGTCTCTGGCGCTGTGAGGCAGCAGTGCTAACCACTGTGCCCAATGTTAGAAGCTTTTGAATATATATTAGATTAATAGATAACAGTGAAATCGTGATGGGCAGAACCTGGCTTATTTCCTGCCAGATGCATAAAAGATGCTTTGAGTTGGTCTTGATGTCAAGGTAAGGCTCACTGTTTCTTTTCATGTGATTCTGCCACCTTTCTCACCCTGGTAAATGCATTCAGGCTCCTGGGTGTTCAACAAGTGGGTCTTCTCTTCAGTAAGGAGGAGAGGAGAGTGGCTACCTATCCCTAAATTCGCATGGTTTGAGGCAAACAGGCTACACCTCCACAAGATCCTGAGAACATGGAAGAGCGCCGTGAGGCCAAGCAACCCAGTAAACAAAGGGGAACATCACCATGGAGATGTGCAATTGAGGATGAACTTCATGGGGGTGGACAGTTCCAGGAACATCGCCATGGTGACATACAATTAAGGGGATATCACTATGGAGATGTACAACTGTGGGAGAGCTCCATGGGGACATACAGTTGGAGGAGCACCACCAAGGAGACGTACAGTAAGGGAGACATTACCGTGGAGACACAGTTAGGGGGAGATCACCATGGAGATGTACGATTGAGAGAACATCACCATGGAGACATACATTGATTGGGGGGTGGGGGCGATGCTGCACACTGCACGAGGTATACAATGGATGGATGAGGTAAACAGAGATTAAACTCATTCCTGTGCCTTCTCCATCGGAGGAGGCCAATGATCCTGAAGGGCCCAACGAATGGCCAGTCTCTCATGCACTTACTGAAGCTACAGAGGCCATGGGGATGCTGAGGGAACGGGGTGGTGCTGTTTGATTGCATCGTGGAGATGGTTTCTAGCTCACACTTGTCCGCAGCCAGCCACTGAGCAGAAGGAGATTCGCCAGTGTTCCCCAGGATTCCAAAGTCTCTTGTACAAGATCAGACCATTGTGGCATGTGAACAAATCAAATTCAACATTTTTCACGCCTTTAACTGCCCCCACTGTATTTGTTTGCTGGGATTTTGTTTGACACGAAGAGGAATCTGTAGAAAATTGGTTTGAATTGGCCGATGGTAAAGCTCTATTTAACCTGCATATGTGACAGGTCCCTGTGATTCAACTCACTGTGATTTCACACTCTATTGTGGACAAATGTAATCATACTTTATTTTTGCTTTTTCTGGTTAATCGAATATTCTATTTGTGATCCATTCTTGTGTTTTTTTTGTGTGTTGTATATTTTAGAAGCAGAGAATTGTGGCTCACAGTCAACCTTCCATGTGTTAGCCCTCCATCCGGCCAATGGAGTCTTTGGAGTGTAGGGATATTTGTCCATCTATTTCTTATGAGTTGTTCTGGTTTGAATTTCTCAGGGCAGGTGTTTTGGCAAGGTTTACAGTCAGTCCCATGACTTCATTGATGGCTAATTTCTAAATCAGAACGCTACAATCCCATTAGTGTTAGCAACTTGGGATATTTGCAAATCCAAGGCTTGAAACATAGCCCAAATAGAACGTTCTTCTTTTGATTAGCTCACTTGGTTGAATGGCTGGTTTGCAATGCAGAGAGACGCCCACAACAGCGTGGGTTCAATTGTTGCACTGGCTGAGGTTATCATGAAGGACACTCAATCTCCTTCTCGATCTCTCCCTTTGCCCGAGGCATGATGACCTTCAGGTTAAGCCAACACCAATCATCTCTGCCTAATAAGAGAGTGCAATCCCCTGGGACTATGGCACCTTTAGCTTTACATGTTTTTAATTCCTTCTCAGGACCTTTCTGATTTGCATTCCTTGCTATATCCTGCCTGCTTTCCATTTCATGAAGAGAATTGAGAGAAAAACATCAATCCTAATTTTAAGCCTGAGATGGCTGGTAGTTACAATGTACACTATTCATAGTGATGTGGCTACCACACACTGTGTGAAATGGTTTCTGTGCTATTTTAATAAAGTCAATTATGTTGTATGACGCACTTGTTAAAAGCAGACTTGGAGTAATTTATACTTCCAGATATTCTCATCCAATTATATGTAAATTCAGGTTAGAATTCCTCCCCCTCACCACCAACATTTTTTGAGTATCAAGTCTCTACCTGGTTTGGGCAGATAACAATTTAACTAAAGACATTTGTTATCATTCACTGTGTCTGGCTTGCTGTTTTAAGTAGCAGCAGTGCTGGATTAATACAGAATTGATCTCAAGGAAGATCGTTGCCTGGTCTCTTCAATTCAAAAGCATTAGCTTATCACTTGTGCCTCTTACTCATAATGTTGATTTGATCTTTATTAAGAAACTTTCCTTTCATTGACTAATTTGAAGCTCTTCAGGAGTCTGTTACTTGTATTGGATATTATGAGACTCCTGTGTGTCATGAATTAGTCTAATAGATCTGAGTCTGTCAGTTGTCCAAATACCTGATTCCTTGAGAGACTTTATTTGTTCATCAAATAAATGAAGTTCTTAAGCATTTAGGTGAAATGCCATAGATCTTTTAAGTATATAAGAGGTAAAGCCACTCATAATATAGAGAGAAAGGGAGAGACATGAGTAGTGGTGAGTGTAACCTAAAAGGATCACCAAACCTCAGGCAAGGGGAGAGTCTGAGCAAGAGAGCCCTTCACGGTATCTGTAATGATTGGAATAAGGGCCAAGTGCGACTCGATGGCTCAGTGGTTAGCACTGCTTTCTCACAGCGCCAGGGACCCGGGTTCGATTCCAACCTTGGGCGACTGCCTGTGTGGAGTTTGCACATTCTCACCGTGTCTGCGTGGGTTCCCTCCGGGTGCTCCAGTTTCCTCCCACAATCCAAAGATGTGCAGGTCAGGTGAATTGGCCATGCTACCCGTAGTGTTCAGATTAGGCGCGTTAGTCAGGGGTAAATGTTGAGTAATGGGGAATGGGTTTGGGTGGGATACACTTCAGAAGGTCAGTATGGACTTGTTGGGCCGAAGGGCCTGTTTCCATACTGTAGGGATTCTAAGTGGATCTTGTTGAGAATGGGTTCCCTGATTGGGGTTGTTAATCAGGGAGCCCTGGTTGACAGATAGAAACAGAGTGTCAGAGAGTCTCCTCACTCCCTGGACTGGCTCTGAGCTAGTTGGTCAGAATCTATGTGTAAATAAAGGGTGACTTGGTGATGGGATACTGTCATCCATACAGTTATTTCAGTAACGGAATTGGTTCAGGGAATTAAACCCGTGCTGTTGGCCCCATTCTGCATCGCAAACCAACCATCCAGCCAACTGAGCTGCCTGACACCTTATGCTGCATGCACTGCATCATCTAAACATACACTTAAACTAGTGTACTTACAGTGCAATGAATGACTGTTTCTGTGGAGATTCAAATGCATTATGGCTCTGAACTCATTTTCCTGGGCATTTCCAACTGCAAGTAATCATTGCAGTCTGTCACTAATACATTTCTCTCATGTGATTGTTCATCATTTCTACATTAGGTGATCATATATAAGTTAAAATACAACTCCACATGATGGAGAATTTAATTGACCTTGTCCTTTATCAATAGTTTTCATCAATAAACTAAATTTCTTGCTTAATAAGCTCCTTTTCTGCTGGGCTAATGAGATTGGTATAGCTCCCTTACTCTGTCACCTTGAGTGCTTTAGTCTTATTCTGAATAAATTGCTATTCTAGCAAGTCAAGTCTTTAATTAAAAATCTGGCTTTGTTTCTATATCATTCAAGTAAAATGGATGATGTGCACTCAGATATCTCCCTGTCTTCCCACATTTGTCATCAAAAGCCACAGCCCTTGACTCAGAACGCAATGTTATGGTCTTTAATAATTTGGACTGAGGTAATTGAACAGGCCATTGAGGTCAATCAGGGTTCAACTGTTCAGTGGTCGCTGCTTTAAGTTGACGTATCCTTCTGTGTTTAACATGGCGTGGCTAAACGGATGATATAATCGCAATCTGATGATAAATGAAGACTGGGGTGATGTTAGCAGACTGGACAGCAGTCTGCTTAATCCTTTCCTGAAACTTGCTTGCTTAGGGCTGATTGTCTTCCAAGTTAAGTCTTTTTTATTATTGCAGGACTGCACCCCAGTGCTCACTGGGGTTAAATACCTGGGGTGGGGGACACAGACTGTGCTAAATGTCCCGTCTCACTTTAACAGGAAGTCTGTGTTACTGGCTGCTGATCAGGACCTTTCCAACACTAGTGCTTTTATAGCTATATCAATGTGTCTGTTTGACAGGGTGTTATGTGATCAGCCCTGACTTCAATTACAGCATATATCAGTGCAGGGGGAAGTTTTCGTATTTCCAACAGGCTTTCTCACAAGGTATAACCATTGAGGAATAACACAACACCAGATTATTATCCAACAGATAGCTCATTTGGAAGCACTAGCTTTTGGGTGCTGCTCCTTCATCTGGTGGGTGTGAAGCAGGATCATAAGACACAGAATTTAAAGCAAAAGATCACAGTGTCATGCAACTGATAGGATATATTGAACAAACCTGGATTGATGTTCAGTCTTTTACCTTTTAGAATAGGTTGCAGATTTCAGGTCATTTATATGTAAATCCCAGAATGTCTTTCAAATCACATTCTCTCGATAACTTAAGGTTTTATTTTAAAAAAGGGTGACATCTCAGCTCAGACAATGCATTAAAGATGTGAGGTTAGTGTCTGTCTGTATCCCAATCTTGAGTCAGACCGGTTCTATTGCCAAAGTCGGAATTTATAAAATGTTACATGGATTGACTGCCTGCAGATTGTATGCTTTTTGAACAAAATAAAATGTATCTACAATTACAATTCTGTAAATGTAAATTTACCCCATAGACTTATATATTCCTACTTTGGAAATAAAACCAGTTTGACTCAAAGATTGAGGTACAGACAGACTTTCGGAAAGCAGCGCTCCAAAAGCAAGGACGTCCAAAGAAACCTGTTGGATTATAACCTGGTGTTGTGTGATTTTTAACTTCGTCCACCCCAGTCCAACCCCGACACTTCATTGAGAAATGAGACAGTTGTACAGTGTTTGTATCGCTGCAGCTGGCTTGACATCATCTTATCACATGACTGACATCTTGCACCATGTTGTTTGTGCATTCTGTGTGGTTTTCAGTGGCTGATCCCGGGCTGGGGGCTGGCGAGAAGGCCCAGCTTCACCAGTCACTCGTGTTAGAGTCAGGGTCAGGGTCAGGGTCAGGGTCAGGGTTAGCGTTAGTATTGGGATCAGGGCCAGGATTAGAGTTAGGTTTCAGGTTATAGTTAGTTTAAGGGGTAGGGTTAGATTAGGGCTAGGATTAGTGTTAAGGTTAGGATTAGGTTTAGGGTGAAGATTACAGTTAATGTAAGGGTTAGGATTAGGATCAGGTTTAGGATTAGAGTTAGTGTTAGGGTTGAGATTAGGGTTAGGCTTAGTTTCAGAGTTAGGGTTGGTATTAGGGTTAGTATTAGGGTTAGGGTTAGGTTCAGAGTTACATGTATGCTTAGGGTAAGGTTAGGGTTAGTGTTAGGTTGGGTTAACGTTAGTGTTTGGTTGGGTTAGCTTAAGATTAGGGTTAGGATTAGAGTTAAGGTTTTGGTCAGGGTCATGGTTTGGGTTAGGATTAGAGTTGGGATTAGTGTTAGGGTTAGGTTTAGAGTTAGAGTTAGGGTTAGGGTCCGAGTTAGTGTTAGGGCTTGGGTTAAATTTAGAATTAGAGTTAGGGTTAGGGTCAAGGTTAGTGTCAGGGTTAAATGCAAATCACTGTCTGTGACCCGTGGTGGAGACTCCATTGATGGGAAGCCGGGAATGCTTTATTCAGAGGGAAGTGAGTACATATCAATTATATCCATAGCGTAGGTCTGTCAAAGATAGGATTACAGATTTGTAATCTAAAAAGAGGGAGAGAAAGACATTTTGTTATTCTGACCTGTGAAAGACTGTACCTCACTCAGTCAGTATTTGGAATGATGTGGAGATGCTAGCATTTGACTGAGGTGGACAACGTTAAAAATCACACAATACCAGGCTATAGTCCAACAGGTTTATTTGGAGGTACAAGTTTTTGGAGTGCTGCTCCTTCATCAGGTAGCTAGTGAGGCAGGATCATAGGACACAGAACTTATAGTAAATCATCAAAGTGTCATAAAACTGATGTGATGTATTGAACAAACTTTGATTGCTGTTAAGTCTTAGTTTTAATTGAGGTTTGTTCAATATATCACAACAGTTGTGTGACACTTTGATTTTTTATTATAAATTCTGTGTCCCATGATCCTGCCCCACTAGCTAACTGATGGAGTATTGCTCCAAACGTTTGTACTTCCAAATAAACCTGTTAGAACTATAACCTAGTGTTGTATGGGTTTTAACTCAGTGTTTGGTGAAAGCTGCAAGCTTTCAAGAGGAGAGCTTCAACCGTCAGTGAGGGCTCCTTTATCTCTGAGGTCAGTCGCAGGTCTCTCCAAATGCTCAACCCTAGAATAATAAGACAATCCTTTCCAGAGACACTAAGCGTTGAGTTGACGTCTTTTCCCTTTGTGTCCCTCTGACTTGGGTCTTTCCATGTTGTTGAGTCTGGCTGTCCCAAAGGTTTTCAAGTAACAAATTGCTCCGTTTCAAAGCACCTTCCCTGAGGTAGTCACTTTCTTTGAGGCACTCATGACAGATCACCAGGTCTAACCTGAGCACACTGAGGTTACACTGTGTTGCACAATGTGCCCAGATCATGGCCGGAGATCATGGTGGTCCGTAGCAGAGGCGATAGATTGGGGGAGTGGATCATAAATGGGCAACTTTGTGTTGAATTGCAAGGGAGCTGATGAGTGCTGAGAATGCGTGGGGATGGGGAGCAACTATTCAAGATGCCAAGGGGCAGTTTGCAGTCACCAGGTTGATATTAATGCAACAATCTATCTGCTGGAGGTGGGTGTCTTCAAGCTGGTGTAGAAGCAGGTTTAATGATGTTGAGGTAGGCCATATGCTGCCAGAAAGCACAACTCATTATTTGTTCCTGAGATGCTGGCTGAGTCAGCATTTATTACCTACTCCCTAGTTGGCCTTGTGAAGGTGGGGGTGAGCTGCCTTCTTAAATGGCCACAGTCCATGTGGTGTGAGTTGACCCACAATGCCCTTCAGTAGAGAATTCCAAGATTTTGACCCAGCAATAGTGAAGGACCAGTGATATATTTACAAGTCAAGATGGTGAGTAGCTTGGAAGGGAAATTGCAAGTGGTGGTGTTCCCATGTATCTGCTGTCCTTGTCCTTCTAGATGGAAGTGGCTGTGGATTTGGAAGGTGCTGTCTAAGGATCTTTGGTGAATTTCTGCAGTGCATCTTGTAGACAGTACACACTGCTGCTACTGAGCGTCAGTGGAGGAGGGAGTGGATGCTTGTGCATGTGGTACCAATCAAGCAGCTGCTTTATCCTGTATGGTGTCAAGCTTCCTGAGAGTTGTTGAGGCTGCACCCATCCAGGTAAATGAGAATTGTTTCATTATCCTCCTGACTTGTGCCTTGTAGATAGTGAACAGGCTTTGAGGAGTCAGGAGGTGAATTATTTGCTGCAGTATTCCTAGCCTCCGACCTGCTGTTGTAACGACTGCATTTATATATCAAGTCCAGTTAATGGATGTTGATAATGGGAGATTCGACGATGGTAACACTATTGAATGTCAAGTGACGGTGGTAAGATTCCCTCTTGTCTGAGGTGGTCATGACCTGGCATTTGTGTGCTGCGAATGTTGTCAGCCCGTGCCTGGATATTGTGCAAGGCTTGCTGCACATGGACAGAGAGTGCGTCATGACACAGCATCAAGCTACAGGGTTGCACCAGGCTATGTAAGGAGACCATTTAAAGAACAGGGAAAGAGCACTGAAGGTGGGGGTGGTTAGGTGGCTGTGGTAGATAGGGATACTCATAGGCTCAGTGAACGGGTAAACTGTGGCAGATGGAGTTTGCTGTCAACAAGTTTGAGATTATCCATTTGGACTGAAAGACAACAGATCACAATAATTGCTAGATGATATGAATTATAGAACGCCTACAGTATGGAAACTGGCCCTTCGGCCCAACAAGTCCACACCAACCCTGTGAAGAGTATCCCATCCAAACTCTATGTTTACCCCTGACTAATGCCCCTAACCTACACATCCCTTAAGTTGAATACAGTGGGTAGCCAAAGAGACTTGGAGGTTCAGATGCGTGGATCTTTAAAATGATCTTTTAATGACTACTACAAGGACACAGAGGTTATGCTGCAATTAATACAAATCCCTGGTTTGTCCCCACTGTGAGCAGATCTGGTCACCACACCTTCAGAAGGATAGATTGGATTACAATGTTGGTTTGTAAGAAGGACACCTAGGCTTCAGGGGTTATGTTACAAGGAGAGATGTGGAGATGTTACAAGAAGATAGGTGGAGTTGTGGATAGTGAGGAGGGCTGTTGTCAGCTGCAAAGCGACTTAGATATGATGCAGAGCTGGGCTGAGGAGTGGCAGATGGAATTCAACCCTGTCAAGTGTGAGGTTGTCCATTTTGGAAGGACAAATAAGAATGCGGAATACAGGGTTAAGGGTAGGGTTCTTAGTCAGGTGGAGGAGCAGAGGGATCATGGGGTCTATGTTCATAGCTCTTTGAAAGTTGTTACTCAAATGGATAAAGCTTGTAAGAAGGCCTATGATGTATTAGCGTTCATTAGCAGAGCGATTGAATTCATGATGTTGCAGTTGTACAGGACCTTGGTAAGGCCACACTTGGAGTACTGTGTGCAGTTCTGGTCGCCTCACTTTAGGAAAGATGTGGAAGCTTTGGAGAGGGTGCAGAGGAGATTTACCAGGATGTTGCCTGGAATGGAGAATAGGTCGTACGAGGATAGGCTGAGAGTGCTAGGCCTTTTCTCATTGGAACAGGGAAGGATGAGGGGTGACTTAATAGAGGTTTATAAGATGATCAAGGGAATAGATAGAGTAGACAGTCAGAGACTTTTTCCCCGGGTACAACAGAGCGTTACAAGGGGACATAAATTTAAGGTGAAGGGTGGAAGGTATATGGGGGATGTCAGGGGTAGGTTCTTTACCCAGAGAGTGGTGGGGGCATGGAATGCGCTTCCTGTGGGTGTGGCAGAGTCAGAATCATTAGTGATCTTTAAGCAGCAATTGGATAGGTACATGGATAGGTGCTTAAGCTAGGACAAATGTTCGGTACAACATCGTGGGCCGAAGGGCCTGTTCTGTGCTGTACTGCTGTATGTTCTATGTTCTATATTCTATAAATTAGGCCTGTTTTATCTAGAACTTAGGAGGTTCAGGAACGATCTGATCAAACTCTTCAAGGTATTTACAGGAAAATACAGGGTAGATAAATATAAACTATTTCCGTTGGTTGGCAAGTCAATAACTAGGGGCCATGGTCTGAGAATCGGGGCCAGACCATTCTGAAGAGAAACACTTCCACACACAAAGGGTGGGAGAGGTTTGGAACTCTCTTCAACAAACAGCAGGGGATGCTGGATCAGTTGTTAATTTTAAATTTGAGATAGTTTTTTTAATTAAGTGAAGGTATTAAGGGAGATCGGCAAATGGCCACAGATCATCCATGATATCATTGAATGGTGGGACAGTCTCAAGGGGCTGAATGGCCTATTCCTGTTCTGATGAGGTAATCTATTCAACTTTGGAACATACAAAAGAATAGATAGCAGTGAAGAACTAATGTATCTGCTCACAGGAGAAAAGTTCAAATGGAAATGAAAGCTGTCCAGAGGGTATTTGTGGTTCAGATGTATGACTGTTGATAATCAGAAGTCACTTGTTATTCAATCTTCTCACTCAAATTCTCAGAGTTAATGGTGCTATGTTAACACGAGAGTCATGGAAAAACAACACAATATTAAACATTGAGTTACATTTCTTCCCATAGCACCAATTCCAGAAATTAATGACATTGGATTGTGCACACCTACTGTTCCCAGTCATTTCCAAGTTTAACCCAGCAGAAATCCCACAGGGCCAATAGTAGTCAGACCACAGAGGGAGGGATCAGGGAGGGTGTGGACAGAAGCTTGATCTTTAGGGAATGCAATAAAAGGGATATGTTGGGGATTAAAGCAGAAATTCCCGGGGCTGAGGGGACTGAGATCACAGGGATTGATGGCAGAAAAAAAAGGAGGAAGGGGCTGCACAAGAGACAAGTCAGAGAGAGGCCCACCCTAACACCCCATCCCATGGCAAGGAATCTCAGAAAAACAACCTTCCTGCGCGTGTGTGTGTGTGTGTGTGTGTGTGTGTTGTGGAATGTATATCTGGGTGTGTGTCTGTATGCATGGGAATGTATATCTGTGTGTGTGTGTCTTTGTGTGTGGGTGTGGGTGCACATCTGTATATGCAGGGGCGTGTGTCTATTTGTGTAGGGAGGCGTGTGTCTGAGTGTGTGTGTGAGGGGCTGTCTTTGTGTGTGGGGGTGTGTGGCTCTGTCTTGTGGGTGTTTGTGTCTCTGTATGTATTGGGGGGGTGCATCTCTGTGTGTGTTTGGCGTGTTTGTGTCTCTATGTATGGGTGTGTCTGTTTGGGGATGTGTCTCTGAGTGTAAGAAGTATAGTTAATAAGTTTGTTAATGATACCAAAATTGGAGGTGTAGTGAACAGCAAAGAAGGTTACCTCAGATTACACAGGATATTGATCAGTTGGGTCAATGGGCCGAGACGTGGCAGATAGAGTTTAATTTAGATAAATGTGAGGTGCTGCATTTTGGGAAAGCAAACCTTAGCAGGACTTTTACACTTAATGGTAAGGTCCTAGGGAGTGTTGCTGAGCAAAGAGACCTTGGAGTGCAGGTTCATAGCTCCTTGAAAGTGGAGTCGCAGGTAGATAGGATAGTGAAGAAGGCGTTTGGTATGCTTTCCTTTTTTGGTCAGAGTATTGAGTACTGGAGTTGGGAGGTTATGTTGTGGCTGTACAGGACATTGGTTAGGCCACTGTTGGAATATTGTGTGCAATTCTGGTCTCCTTCCTATCAGAAAGATGTTTTGAAACTTGAAAGGGTTCAGAAAAGATTTACAAGGATATTGCCTGGAGGATTTGAGCTATAGGGAGAGGTTAAACAGGATGGGGCTGTTTTCCCTGGAGCGTCGGAGGCTGAGGGGTGACCTTATAGAGGTTTTCAAAATTTTGAGGGACATGGATAGGATAAATAGACAAAGTCTATTCCCTAGAGTGGGGGAGTCCAGAACTAGAGGGCATAGGCTCAGGGTGAGAGAGACAAGATATAAAAGAGACCTAAGGGGCAACTTTTTCACACAGTGGGTGGTACGTGTGTGGAATGAGCTGCCAGAGGAAGTGGTGGAGGCTGGTACAATTGCAACATTTAAGAGGCATTTGGATGGGTATATGAATAGGAAGGGTTTAGAGGGATATGGGCTGGGTGCTGGCAGGTGGGACTAGATTGGGTTGGGATATCTGGTCGGCATGGACAGGTTGGACTGAAGGGTCTGTTTCCATGCTGTACATCTCTATGACTTTATGTATGCATAGGGGTTATATCTGTGTGTGGGGGGGTGAGTGATTCTCTGTGTGCATGTGAGGATGTGTGTGTCTGTATGTGTGTTGGGGGATGGGGCATGTCCCTCTGTGAAGGATTATATTTGCTGTATTCCAGTCTGTTAGAACCTTTCCTGAGTTTGGGGGATTTTATTGAATTAGTTCTTGAAATGTTATATCAGCTACATTCTAATCCACTCAAACTTTTCCTGTATTTCAGAGATTATGTTGAACTTAACATCAACACATGTACTAACTCATTTATCATCTTAATTTTACGAGCCCAGATGGATCCCTCAGGACCCCGAGACTATATCGCTGTGAGAGGTTACACAGGGGGTTATGCAATGTATCACATGAACTTACTAGCTGTGGGCAATGATAAATCCCACCCTTGTCAGATTCAGGCAATTGTATTGAACAGTAAGCATGTAAATGGAGAGTATTTCTACACTCACTACATACGATTCCCATCAAGATATCAAAATAACACTCACTTTTGTATTTGCCCCTAATAACAAGTCAATCCTTGATAAATAGTTACTTGCCATATTCTTCCAGGGCGTCTCTGTAGCTTGATCATTCTGACCTACTCTAATTGGCTGTTGTCTGAGGACATGGGGCGTGTATTTTGCAGCTAAGTTTATTCGAACTGTATCGCTCACAATGACCCCAGGTTGTGACATTGTCAATAACATCTGTTGAAACAGAAAATAATGTCATGAGTCATTGATCTATGTCAAGTGCTTCCTAAGTGGATCTTCGATTCTTTAATTAGGGATGCAATTGACATCTGACTGGATAAAGAGCAATAGTGGCAACAAAACAAGACAGTCGCTCTGCTCCTGGGCCCAGCCAAACTGGCCATTAACAGGTCCAGGTAGCGGGCTGTGCAGGGGGTCATTATGGCCGACTGCCTGCCCCTCTTTCACAGGTGTGGCAGAGCCCAGGTGTTCCTGGAAAAGGAGCACGCAGTGTCCACCAACACCCTTAAGATTTTCAGGGAGAGGCAGGAACTGTAGGCAGTGGAGTGCATCATTTCCCCCTCCAACTCTATTTTGATTTAATCCCTGCCCTCCCCTTCACTGTTTGATCATACAGCATTGCCCCTTGATGTGAAGGGCACTGCTTGTCACTGGCCACTCGGGTGTTTCCTGTCTTCCTGGTGATGGAAACTGAATAATCTTTCGTGCAAGAAAAAGACAATCGCCCATGATATTCTGATGGAATTCATTAAAGTAACGGCAGACATGGCAAATGGGAAGAATGAAGTGGAAGCAGTGTGTATGGACTTCAGTGCATCTTGGTATGCAGTAAAAGAATGCTAACTAATGGACCTAATGGATGAAAGAATTAAGAGAACTATATCAGACAGTCTGGAATTTCACCTCTAGGTTGAGTGGCAGAGAGGGGTCACTCCCTAGAATCAGATTAGGTGACCCCCCTCGGACTGAAACCATTGGCTGCTAGCTGCAGATGCAGACTGAGTGGAAGGGTGCCTCTGTGCATTAATAAAGAAATAATATAAAAGCAGTGTCTTTTTATCTTTCTGCATTTTTAATTGTGGACTGAAACAGAAAGAGAACTGTTTTAAAAGGCACGGATTGTTAAAGGACTTCTGCAGTTTTTAAAAGAAAGTGAACCTGAAACTTGTTGTTAGAACTGTTTTCACAGCAGTTGGTTCAAGTATGAGGAACGTCTTGTTGCAGACAAGGGGGCTGTGTACCAATGCAGGTTCAGTCAGCAACAGACTGCTGATTGGTCTGTGGACTGGCAATCACAGCACTATATATGAAGACACTGTGTTTCTGAACTATAGTAAAAAGTATCTCAAGTCTGAATAAAGCCAGTCTATTTTGCCTCATCAATTGTGGCTTTTAATTCGTGAGTCAGAGGCATTTCTAAGAATGAACAGTCACCCTGTGCCTCCTACAAACACCTGGATGTGGATGAAG
This sequence comes from Hemiscyllium ocellatum, assembly GCF_020745735.1. NCBI lineage: Eukaryota > Metazoa > Chordata > Chondrichthyes > Orectolobiformes > Hemiscylliidae > Hemiscyllium > Hemiscyllium ocellatum. The sequence goes on along the minus strand of NC_083412.1, from coordinate 20,538,698 downwards.
AAGAAAGATCAAGCAGCAGCATTCTGTTCAGCAAAAGGATAGTCTCAGCAAACCCTGAGGGCAGGATCACTTAACTGCCACCCAGTCTTTCCCTTCACCCATAACATTCATGCTTTTGTGTCTATTTGTATGCATGTGTAGAGGGATAGTTTTAGAAGGGGGTTAGAGTATTAATTAGTAGAATTACATGCCAATGGTATGTAACTGTTCAGCTGCTGTTAGAGTTGTATTAAATTGTAATTCTGTCAGGTACACTGATCCACGCTTTCTGTCAACCTGGATTTATAAGTAAGTAATTTGTGGAATTTTGTGTACTTTTGAAAATCGTTCACATTTGCATTGCCTGAATTCAGTAAGTCCCCGAATCCAGTAGTGGAGCAGTCGGCAGGACAGAATGAGCCCCTCTTCTTTCCCTCTTTCCCCCAGTCCCTTCACCCCCACCCACACTCCCCTTCTCTCTCTCTGTCAGTGACTGTGAATGGCCACTCGGCCCTATGTCAGGCCTAGAACAGCAGGAGGGCAATCCAGGACAAGCCATGCCTTGGGATGCTGACTCCCAGGATGCGTGATGGGATTTTAATTTTCATTTCCAAATGGTGAGCACTTTATGAATGCATTGGAATGGAGCACCGTTGTGGGACATGTTCTGTAAAGGAATGGAATGGGCAACAGCTCCATTCTGCTGGATAGGAGGCCTCAAGGAAAGTTTGCAGAGTAAAAGTAATAATCTCCAAAGCAATCGTACAGAATTAAATTTTCTGAGTAATAAATGAGGGTCATCAGCAGAGAGCACAGCTTAGAAACACTGATAAATCACCAGTAGGCTCAACTGCTCACACAGGAACGAGCAAATTACCTCTCAACAGTGTGTGCCCTACTCCATTATAGTTACACTTTGGGCTCTTTTTATAAACTTACAGTTCTGCCCCCCAACCCCGAAGAATTTCCTTCTTCAAGAACATCACTTCAGACCTGGGGCTTCTCTTCCATCCATAAGTATTGAGTAGTTTTGTCAAATAAACAATGAATGTTTGAATCTTTTAAGGTTGTGGGCCATTATATTGGTTTGTGTTTTGAATTGCAAACACTGCACCCTAGTTCAAAGATGGCCACCAGGATAAACCAGGTACTCAGTTGGGAAACTTCTAGAAACAATACATCAGAGAAAATTGATAGTCACGTGGACAAGTGCTGGTTAACTCAAGAAAGCCAGAAGGTGGGGGAGTCCAAAACTAGAAAGCACAGCTTTAAGACGAGAGAGCAAAGATATAAAAGGGACCTGAGGGGCAATGTTTTAACGCAGAGGGTGGTACGTGTATGGAATGAGCTGCCAGAGGAAGTGGTGGAGGCTGGTATGATTGCAACATTTAAAGGCATCTGGATGGGTATATGAATAGGAAGGGTTCAGAGGGATGTGGGCCGGGTGGGACCAGATTAGGTTGGGATATCTAGTTGACATGGACGGGTTGGACTGAAGGGTCTGTTTCCATGCTGTACAACTCTATGACTAAACTGTGAAGAGATCTGATTGAAGCATTCAAAATCATGGAAGATTTGAACCGAGTAAATGAGGAGGAAATGTCCCACCCATGAAAGGATCACCAACAAGTGGGCATAGATAGAAAGTAATTATTAAAACATGCTAAAATGAAATGAAGAAAGCATTTTCATGCAGCAAATGGTTAGGATCTTGGATATGTTGTGTATTAACATCGTTGGATATTGTCTCATGACCACATTGTCCTTGGGCTGGACCATTCGAGGCACAAGCTGAAGATTACTAGGTTTTGTGTATCTTAGTTCAGCTGGTCATCGACTTCAGGAGGGGGAGTGGAGAGCACACCCCTGTCTGCAGCAGTGGTGCTGAGGTAGAGATGATGAAGAATGTCACGTTCCTGGGAGTGATGATCACCAACAATCTGTTCTGGTCCACCCACGTTGACACTATGGTCAAGAAAGCACAGCAACATGCTCCCTCTGCTTCCTCAGGAGGCTAAGAAAATGCAGCTTGTCCACAATATCTGCTACCAATGTGGACAATGTAGCAGATACATTGAGTAGCTGGGATTTCTTTTTTCTTAAAAAAAAACAAAGAAATAACCAGCTTTACAAGTTTGAAGGCCAACTGGATCAGCAACAAACAAAATATAGCAGCAATCCAGAAGCTCTCATGGTACCGAACACAGAAGAAAGTAAATTTTCTTCACAAACTGTGAGAATCCCTGAATTGGCCAGATTGATGCAGGCAGCCAATGGATTCAAACTCACACCATCAAAAGGACCATCATGAGTCAGCCCTGCATTGATGTAAGAGAACGTGCACTCAAGTTAACACAACAAAAAAAAGGGCCATATTCAGGAACAGTGCCCTAAGTCAAGATTCACGCCAACAAATAGTAAAGGACACGAGATACAATGCTGAAAGCACAGAAAGAATGCAAGCGTTAAATGGAAGTAGTACGGAATAGCAGAAAGATAGATACTGGAAAGCCATAGATCAACTATCCGAGTTCAAACTTTTTAAACAAAGGATGCAGCTATGATTCATAGACCAAGGATATGGAAAAGACTAGAGGATCAACTGCATAGAAGGATCATATATCCGTTTCATCATTTAGAATTGACAGCTAAAAATGCAGTGGGCTAAATAAGCGCAAAATGCTGCAGATGTGTATTAGCTGAACCCTCCAAAAATACTCACATAGAGTCTGTCTGAGTTTTACAACAATCATATTTGGAGAGGATCAATATGAGAGGAAGTTTCAAAGGTAATTCTATATAATCCCATCCATCTATTGAACCTCCAAAAAATGCAAAATTCATGGACAAGAAGAAGTTTAGTGTTAGCTGGATAATGTGAAACTCAATGGCTTCATTTACCCTATGGATCACTACACAGACTGGTATTGTTCAATTACTGCTGTAATAAAGAAAGGTGGTGTGAACAGAAGTGTGGCTAGATCCAAGATATTTGAAGCTCTCCCTAAAAAGATGTCCAGGAAGGCATTGCCTTCAGAATACCATATGGAAGATATGGCTTCGAGAGACTAACTACTGGTTTGTCAGACAGAATCTGTTCCAGCAAGGCTCAACCTGGATGTATTGTTGATAATATTGCAGTAATGAACTAAACCAGAAAGGCTTGATTGGAACTGATAGTGATAGCTCACTATGATGGGGTCATTTTTAACAGCAAGGAGTACCAAGTGAATCCAGTCAGATCCATCTATTTGGGTCTAGCTACTCAGATTGTGGAATTCACACAGACCCAGGCGGAGATGGAGATGTGAGACAATAAAAAACTAACAGCAACTCTTCAATTTGTCAGAGCTACAGATTCCCAGCTTTTCCAACAAAGCAGCCCCACTGAGAGAGCTTCTAAGGACAGACAGACCATGCTTGTGGTGGGCAGGCCATCAACTTACACTTGAGTCAGCCAAACAGCAGAAAAGATAGTCCTGGAAGACAATGTTTCACAGAAAGGGCTCCGATGATAAACCTGCTGCATTTGTATCCAGAAGTTTGCCACAACTGTAATCCAACTATTCTAACAAAGTGTCAGCAGTTATCCTAGTATTCGATATCATAAGATTCCTGTTCAAGAAGCAACTCACTGTGAAACCAATCCCAAACAACGGTGAATGCTTTTCTGCAAATCACTGAGAAGTGTACCACCAATTTATCACAGCTCTGGTACCAACCAGGTTGTACCCTCTGCCTGTCTTCATCTATCCTCACTTCATCACCCTGCCCCTGCCTCCCTCTTTATCTGCAGCTCCCTCTAAACCCACCCAGAGTCCTGAAGAAGGGTTACACCCAAAACATCGACGTCTCCACCTCCTCATACTGCCTGGCTTGCTGTGTTCTTCCAGCCTCCTGCCTGTCTCCTCCAGCTGGTACCAAAACAGTCACTTCAGATACACCATGCCCATTGCCAAACAAGGATGTAGACTCCTGCTGGATCCAAAAGACAGCATCAAGGTGGTCAAACATGATCTATGGTGTTTGGGTCAACATAAATACTTGCGCCCACACCTCCACACTCACTTCCCTCCAAGGCCCCAAGGGATCCTTCCATATCCGCCACAAGTTCACCTGCACCTCCACACACATCATCTATTGCATCCGCTGCACCCGATGTGGCCTCCTCTATATTGGTGAGACAGGCCGCTTACTTGCGGAACGCTTCAGAGAACACCTCCGGGCCGCCCGAACCAACCAACCCAACCACCCCGTGGCTCAACACTTTAACTCCCCCTCCCACTCCACCGAGGACATCTAGGTCCTTGGACTCCTCCACCAGCAGAACACAACTACACGACGGCTGGAGGAGGAGCGCCTCATCTTCCGCCTGGGAACCCTCCAACCACAAGGTATGAATTCAGATTTCTCCAGTTTCCTCATTTCCCCTCCCCCCACCTTGTCTCAGTCGGTTCCCTCAACTCAGCACCGCCCTCCTAACCTGCAATCCTCTTCCTGACCTCTCCGCCCCCACCCCACTCCGGCCTATCACCCTCACCTTGACCTCCTTCCACCTATCCCACCTCCATCGCCCCTCCCCCTAGTCCCTCCTCCCTACCTTTTATCTTAGCCTGCTTGGCTCTCTCTCTCTTATTCCTGATGAAGGGCTTATGCTCGAAACGTCGAATTCTCTATTCCTGAGATGCTGCCTGGCCTGCTGTGCTTTGACCAGCAACACATTTGCAGCGATAAATACATCCAGTTTCAACTGGAAACAGCTACTGACCCACAACTGAAGGCACAGTGCAAGGTTATCATGGAAATGTGACTGGACGCAATTTTAAAAAGTGTCAAACACTCTCGGAAGCTTTTGACCTCATTAAGATTAGCTTAGTATCTCGAGAAATATTATCTTCAAAGGAGAATAGGTGCCTGCAATGACATATTGTCGCAACCACACTGAGGACATATGGGCAGTATGGGATGAAGAAGGATTAACAGTAAAATTGAGAAGGAAATGAGGATATGTAATGTATGTAGAGCCACGTGGAGAAAACCTATACCAACAGAAGATTCTTCTCCTGAAGAAGTCTTCGTTCAATGGATATTGTTGATGGTTCCAAGCTGTTGTTCTACTGGTGTCACCGCTGCAGTTAATAAGACTTGAGGTTTGGTTAAACTTTGGGTAATATTTGGATCTCTCTGCAGGTGGTTTGTGGCCTGTTCTGTGTCTGAAGGATTTCCCTTGACCTAGACATGACTAAGGTTAGTCTTTGCACATTTCTTCAATCTCCCCTATTTACACCTTATAACAGTCTACACTTTGAGATAAACGCATCTCTCTTACAGATTAACTTCCATCTCTCTTCTCAGACTTGCACATGATTGCTGACATTCCTGCTTCACCACAGGAATCACTATATCAGAACTCCATACGCACCAATGTGAATGATTCCTAAGTGCCCTCTGAAATGGCCACACAAACCATTTAGTTCAAGGCAATTAATTGAGAATGGGTCGTTCACATCCCATGAAGTAATGGATATTTTAAAAACTGAGTGGCAAAGCTTAAACCATTGTTAGTCCTACTTGTTTCAGATGTTTTGCAGCCCACCCCAGCAGTCTGCATCGAGAGAGCTGGACACTGCTGCCCGTGGGGAACCTCATTGGAATTTTTTTTCCTTCAGTCAGAGGAGGCTATTCCTACTCCATTTAGCTTCATAATGGGCCTGTAAGCCGCTTGGGGTCTGCCTCATCCCTCTTCCTACACCATTTGCCAGTTTCCCATTCCCATATCACAGGATCCATTGAAGCTCTCAGGCTGCACCAGGATACCTGATTGTTAATGCATAGCCTGGTGGTTTTCTAGGAATGGAGACACAGTTCAGAGTGCACTTCAGACCATGATCTTCAGCTGTAATACTGAGAGTGCACTGGTTTGAGTTTTAAGGAGAATCTGGATAGTCTGGGACTTCTTTTCATGGAGCGAAGGAGGTTGAGGCATGACTTTATAGAGGTTGATAAAATCACGAGAGGTGCAGATAAGGTGAATGGCAGGTGTCTTTTCCTCAGGGTGAGGGGTTTCAAGACTAGGGGGTGTATTCTTAAGGAGAAAGATTTCAAAAAGACATGAGGAACAATATTTTTTCCACAGATGGAGGTTCATGTCTACAATGAGCTTCCAGAGGAAGTGACGGATGCGGTACAGTTACAATGTTTATATGACACTTAGATAAGTGCATGAATAAGAAATGTTTGGAGCGATATGGGTCAAGTGCAGGGAGGTGGGACTAGTTTAGTTTGGGATGAAGGTCAACATGGTTGGACCGAAGGGCCTGTTTCTGTGCTGTATGTCTGTATAAGAGCCATCTTCTCATTATCAAACAAGGGAAGATTCTGTGGAACATTCCGGCTGATAAATTAATGATTGTTACATTTAATACTATGTTTCTTGTAGATAACTTTTAAGACCACGGTCCTTTTTTTTCACCCACAATGCTTTCTGACTAAGGGAGACAACTACTCTGCCTTATCTTTGCCAGCACAGCTTTCAATCGATTCAATATTTTTTCTCCGTACCCTGTAACAGATCCTTTCCCGGCTTGCAGCAGCTAGTTTGGATTTTTTTTTGCGACCAACTCAGTAAATACGGGATTGAAAAAAAAGCATCACAGCTATTGCTTCCTCTGCACAAGCGTCCAGTTTGGCAGTCAGTTTAACACTATTCATGCTCAGTGGTTGGAAATGATAGCAGTCATCAAGATCAAGCAAACCCTTCTCACAGGTTTTGAGACATTCTGTACAGACCATGGCTCTGCACCTTCAATCATTCATCTCATTATTTCCAAATTCAGCTGCATTCAGAGCGCGAGCATTTTACTTTCTGCTTGGGAAGTGATTGGAGCAGCGAGCTCTTAATAGCATTTTACTTGAAAGTGAGACTGCCCAATGCAACGACAAAGGCATGAGGCAATGTGACCAAACAATGTAAAAATATATACCTAGGTTCTTCAACTGTTTGAAATTCATTGTACCTAGACCACAACATCCTTTTCTGCTCCTCTGATATAGTGCATGGCTGGAAATTAAATGCAGAGTATAATAAAATTTGGACAGCATATTTTCACCAAATTAGCTGTATTGGAAAACAATCTTTCATTTGACTGCAGTCACGTATTTCTGCTCCTCCTGCCTTGGAGCAGCTTTTGTTATCTGCTCTTGGTCCAGTAAGGTTCGCGTTGTAAATTAGTCCTATTAGGATATAAATCTTCGATTTTTCCCAATTATTCTTCTGCGTTTGAAAAGATTAATGAATATGGATGCGATTTTGTACAATCAGTTTGAGAGAATTTTCTATCCCGTGGAGAGATTTGTGGCTACATTAGACATTCTGTCAAAATGCAAACTTTGTGCACGGTCCTCAGCTCCTCCGCTATGGAGTGGTCATTGACATCTTCATGTGTATAATTGAGTCAGTTGGGCAATTCTTCTGATGGTCTGTCAAAGGGGACAACATCAGACAGATGCAAACAAGAGCAGTCGTTGAAGAAGATGGTGAGATTCTTAAAGGAGAAAACTGATCTTATTTAGTTCTTTGTTAAGGTCTGAAGGGACATCCCACTAGATCTGAATGGGATTCCTCTGGGTTTACCTGCAAGGACAAATAACACATAGACCTGCCAGGCAGGAGTCGATGTACTGGTACATCAGACTTGGCCCATAGAGAAATGATAATGTATTATTGTGCTACAGACACCAGTCCCCAGCCTCCCCCACAAACTGTGCAAACAAGGATGAAATGGCAGGCTACATAAGAAGAAAGAGACCAGGAAATGGCTTCTCAAACTTCTTCAGGTAATCAAAATGAGCCCAGGGAATCACATTGACCATAAGGTGGATTATTGGCTTGATGTACTGTTCTCACACATACCTCAGTACAGTGAAAAACTTTGTTTTCCAAGCAGTACAGGCAGATCATAGCAACCCAAAACATATGGATAAGGTGCTTAAACAGAGTGAGGCATACTAGGTTATGGATGCACATGGTGGTTTACAAAGCAAGATCAACATTAGGTTTGAAATTGGAGAGGTTAAGAAAACATTGTTAGTAAATTTTACAGACTTAGAATTTAGGTTTAAAAGTGTTGAATGGTTGTAAGAAATGTGAGAATAAGATTTGCTGTAGAGAGCTCGCAAATTGTCGCTCAGTTTTGGCGCCATGTTGGTTTAGCCATGATAAATGCAGGGTTATGGAGAGAGGGTGGGAGGCTGGGCCTGGTGAGGTGCTCTTTGGAGGGTTGATGAGTCAAATGGCCTCTTTCCAAACTGTAGGGATCCTATGAATCAGTGAGTTAGCTCGAGGCAGTTCACAATAGTCAACTTGTCTGCTATTTGACCTGGTCTATCCCTTCACTTGTAAATATTGTTTCCCTGTTGCTCCCCAGCCTGTCTCATGGATATAATTGGACCAGTAAAACACAAGTTAATCCCTGTGTAAATCTACATCATAACATTCCATATGTAGGTCCCAGCTCTCTCACTTTCTCTTGCTAAAATGACAATCTAGGAATTAATCTTATTTATGCTCTCACTCCTTGAGGTTCCCACTGTGTGAGAGTGAAAGAGTATTCTGAATAAAGTGAAAGCAATGCTTGCAACTTTTCTGCATTGGTTAAAAACCTATAGAGATTGCAGTCCTAAACCCCCTCCTTCTATTTTTCTTTCTACACCATGAATCCAAGTGCAAAATTAATGATGTAGCTATCCAATGGCCAGTAAAACAACTTGCTGGTATCTACCAGGAAGAAAAAGTAATTTTCAATTAATCAGCGATCTTTCTGCATGAAGAATTGGTGATAGTTTACATTCTTCCTTGTGATAATGTATTATATAAAGCTTCATTGCCTACTTTCAGAAAGATTCATGTTGGAGACACTTAGAGAACCAATTGTATACCAATTTGAATGGTGCACTTGACACTTGAAGGAGTTAAGTATTACTCTCATTTCTTTGGCAAGTTGCAACTCGGTTCAGTAATCTACAATCATAACCTCTCATGGAAAGAAAAGCTATTCAGATTTTAATTTTAACCAAGGCCGCATTCATTAGTCTGTAGTTTTCACCCCTATTGTTTTGGCAGTGCAGAAGTTCTAATTGCGAAATAGCATTCAGAGGATTTCAAATCAATATTGCACGGCCTTCTGAACTTTCCATACATCAAATTTCCCATGAAATAAGATGGTAATTTTCCCACAAGCCCAGAAGAGGTTTTGATTAATGGTCAAACATGAGCTGCAACTATTTGTAATGGGATGACGCATCACCTAACTTGGAAATGACAAGCGAAGGGCCTTTTGCATAGAAAGTATGTTGTGGAAAAGTGGACACGGTTATAAGTGGAAAGATGAGTGGCATATCTGCTAATATAATTGTGAAAGTGACAAGGAACAGAAAAAGGAAATCATTTGAACGGAGCATCTTTTGAATTTACAATCAGGACTCTTTCATGAACTGAAATAACAATTGGACTGTGTATTCATCGTCTGAAGTCTGTCTGAACTGAGGGTAGGAGGTGATGCTTTGGTAGTGTTTACTTTCACAGTATTATATATTGGTGACCTGAGAACTTATTGAGGGAGCAATCAGGGCACTTGATGGGACTGACCAGTCATTTCTTTCACCCTGGTAAATCCTGAGATAGATTTAAGCTGAACCTTTGTTGCCACTCTAGCTGCTTTAGCAGCACATAGTTACTGAGAATGTAATGCATTTCAAGTGGTTTGTTAAATTGCCTAATTTAAACATACATGAACACATTGTTAATCATTCTGTTGCTGACATGGAATTAAACAAGTACTTTGAAATTGTTTATGATGACAGTGCCACACTTAACCACATTCCCCAAAAACATTAAACTCAAGGGAAATCAAATATGTTAACTTGGGTGAAGAAATAATTGTTTCAGACATTAACATTTGCATGTTTGGGTGACCTACAGAATGGACTGGTATGTTTCAGAGATGGACAGTTCCATGCTGGCTCCTGGGCAGTCAGCTCCCAATAGGAACTTGACACTTGCAGTCTTGCTTGGTATTTACCCCATAAAGCCCTTCCTATTCTACTGTTTATGTTCCCCTGGCTCCAATAGGGGGTGCCCCAATGTTAGGTTAATGTATAGGCTGGGCCATAGCAGTGAAAGTTAATGTTGGTATTCAACAGCTGCATGAGAAAATAGATTGCATAGGTTGAGCTGAATCAGTTTCTCTTGCAACCAATTGTTGTTGAGAGTGTGGTGCTAGGAAAGCACAGCCGTCCAGGCAGCATCCACGGAGCAGGAGAATCGATGTTTTGGGTCTAAACCCTTCATCAGGACTCTCCTGCTCCTCATATGCTGCCTGACCGGCTGTGCTTTTCCAGCACCACACTCTCGACTCTGATCTCCAGCACCTGCAGTCCTCACTTTCTCTGGGCTAAAGTTGTTGATGATACTTGACAAGTTGTATGACCCTGACAGAGTCCTATCAACATTCTTTTACGGGCTGAAAGTGGCAGCTGCAGCCTATTTTTCTGTCCCTGCGTTTTCTCTGCTAGCCAGCTGTTTTGTCTTCTGTAGCTGTTTACTCTGCCTCGCTGTTTGTTATACACTGTACAAGCAAGAGAGTTTCGTTCCAAGTTGTTGGAATTCACTCCAGACCGGGATGGCAAACAGTGACAGGAAAATCTGGTCCAGGACTAAACCTCCAGACCAGCTGTCAATCGATGGGCAGAAGGGTCTGAGGCTTATTGTTTTGTTTTCCTTCCTTTGTCATCTGTTAGTATTGCTCATTAAATGTTCCTATTCAAACAAGTTGCTGTTGATGACCTTTCTCTTGACTGTATTTAACTGAATCCGAAAAGAACCAATGGATAGACTCTGTGATCCAGACAGTTAATTACTCATTTCAACCATCATTACCATTGCCAATCTGCTCCCTGCCATTCCCTCAGTGAACTCTGCATCCTTTCCCAAATCTTGGCTCAAAATCTTAGAATCTCTGCAACAGATAACACAGATTTCACTTCAAGATACAGCTGCCCTGCCTCTTAACTGCTCACTCATATTTTCAAGTAACTTTGATCAGCTTCAGTCTTTCCCTCTCAGCTGCTGTGATGCAGGATGTAAGGGACTTAGTTTCCTGCTTAACCTGTGATGACATTACTTTCTTCTAGTTTGTTACCTTAAGCTCCAAGTCAGTCCCTGTCCTGAACTGAGACGCATCTTTCCACCCTTCCAGATCATGTGGTATCCTCCAACTTTATCATAATCATTTTCTCTTGCAACCAGTTCTGCAGGTCTCCTGGATTCCTCTGTCGATGCATTCTTTGACATACATAACTCCACTTGCCTACCATGCTTGTCTTTAAATTTGAACAACAGCTTGTTGATGCTCTGTGCTCATTCTAACTTCCCACCCAATATTTAATCTGGTACAGGACTAATTTTTGACTGTCTGCTATTGACTCCACTCTCAAACTATTGTGAACTTTAATTAATTCTGTGTGGCCATTAAAATTTCCCCATCAGTTTGCAGCACTTTTCTTTTGCTGCAAAGCTGAATCTAATAGCTCAGTTTCCATTGTATTACTTTCCTCCTCCTCTTATTTATCTCTCCACATTCCTATACCCTTCCTTGATTATGTCTCTTCTCGTTTCTCCCCATCAGTTCATTTGTCTTTCCAACCTTTACTCCAATCCTTCTGTACTCCTCAACTTTCCTATTCTCATGGCATGTTCCTGAGCTTGGCTCTCTCATGGATAAACATGCAACGTTCCTCACTGGATCTCTCAGTATTCTCTAAAGGGCACACTTGGTATGACCTCCTCATGAGCAGCTACTCGGACTTTGCGTGCAGGATATGGGCATCACTTTTCCATCCCAAATTGCCCAGAGGGCAGTTACGAGTCAACCACAGTGCTGTGGGTCTGGAGACCAGGTGAAGATGGCAGATTTCCTTCCTTGAAGGCCATGATTGAACTTGATGAGTTTTTCCAACAATTAACAATGGATGCAAGGCCATTAGATTCTTAATGCTAAATTATTGACTGAATTCAAATTCTACCGTCTGCTTTGGTGGGGTTTGAACCTCGATCCCCAGAACATTTGCTGACTTTATGGATATAAAAGCACCGTTGTGCTACTGAGACTTTATAAAGCTCTGGTTAGGCCCCGTTTGGAGTACTGTGTCCAGTTTTGGTCCCCACACCTCAGGAAGGACATACTGGCACTGGAACGTGTCCAGCGGAGATTCACACGGATGATCCCTGGAGTGGTTGGTCTAACATATGAGGAACGGCTGAGGATCCTGGGATTGTATTCACTGGAGTTTAGAAGATTAAGGGGAGATTTAATAGAAACTTACAAGATAATACATGGCTTGGAAAGGGTGGACGCGAGGAAATTGTTTCCGTTAGGCGAGGAGACTAGGAACCGTGGACACAGCCTTAAAATTAGAGGGGGTCAATTCAGAACAGAAATGCGGAGACATTTCTTCAGCCAGAGAGTGGTGGGCCTGTGGAATTCATTGCCGCAGAGTGTAGTGGAGGCCGGGACGCTAAATGTCTTCAAGGCAGAGATTGATAGATTCTTGATGTCTCGAGGAATTAAGGGCTACGGGGAGAATGCTGGTAAGAGGAGTTGAAATGCCCATCAGCCATGATTGAATGGCGGAGTGGACTCGATGGGCCGAATGGCCTTACTTCCACTCCAATGTCTTATGGTCTTATGGATTAATAGTCTAGCAATAATAACATGAGACCATTGCCTCCCCACAGGCTGCACTATTGTAGTGACTGAGATAGAAGGACTTTGCTGTGTTTCTCTTGTTCAATATTCCATGGTCACAATGCCATCTCAGTTTGTTCTACCTGGTTCTGAATATGTTGTTTCACGTGATTTCTCTGCAATAGACTTAGAATTAAAAGCCCCATTAACAGGATTCTAGTAAATAAAAAAAAACACAATGTCACTGCCTTATAATGAAGCAAAACACATTCAATGAAAATGCATAAATTGGTTAGTGCACCCCATCACAGTGCTGTTCAGAGGCTATACAGCCCATCTTGTCAGCACTGGCATTTTGAGCATTTTGACTTAATGCCAAATCCCTGCCTTCTTCCATAACCTTACACGTGGCTTCTACTTAAATAACCAGCCAATATCTTCATGATAGTAAAAAGTGATGGCTGCAGATGCTGGAGATCAGAGCTGAAAATGTGTTGCTGGTTAAAGCACAGCAGGTTAGGCAGCATCCAAGGAACAGGAAATTCGACGTTTCAGGCCAGAGCCCTTCCTGATGAAGGGCTCTGGCCCGAAACATCGAATTTCCTGTTCCTTGGATGCTGCCTAACCTGCTGTGCTTTAACCAATATCTTCATGATAGCCTCAACTCAGTCTGGCTCCACCACACTCTGAGGCAATGCATTCTAAACCCTTACTACTCATTAAGTGAAAAAGTCATTTCTCTGATTTGCTTCTTTTGCAAAACACTTGACAATTGAAAAATAACTCTTGTTTGCAAGTGGGGACAGTTTTCTCTTTATCCATTCTGCCCAGACACCTGATGATTTTGTAATCTTCTAAGTCTCTTCTTAGCCTTCTCCTCCCCAAGAAAAAAACAGTCCCAATCCCTCCCATCTTCTTTATTTTCCCTGTTCTCTCTTTGAAGTGCTTTTCTTTTAATTTCAAGATTTATTTTCATCTTGACATCTCTCTCCCGTTCCTCATTTCGTTTCTTGGTTCAGGTTTCTTCATCTGCAATGCAAATTTCACTGATTTAATCGATTCACCAGTTGGATTGCTTGTCATGTTTCTAGGCTGAGGGAGATTTCCTGCAGAATGGTCACTCAGCCTGTATCTAGTCTTTGCAACATAGAGCAAACTGCAGGATGAGCAGTGAATGTATTCATCTAGACTGAAACAAATACAGGTCAGTACTGTTTCACTTAGAAGATTGTGTTTAGACTAGAGTTAAAGTTGTCGTTCCGTTATGCAGTACGGAGCACAAACAGGTAAGATTCCACATTCAGCAGTGATCTCTTTGAATTATAGGCCGTCTGTCTTCTGAATCCTGTTCCTATGATCGAGTCCTCTGAAGAGCATCCCACCCACCCATGCCCCAGCATGGCTAACCCACTTAGCCTGCAGATCACTGGACAAAGGGAAATTTAGCACGGCCATTCCACCTAAGCTGCACATCTTTGGATTGTGGGAGGAAACCGGAGCACCCGGAGGAAACCCACACAGACACGGGGAGAATGTGTAAACTCCACACAGACAGTCGCCCAAGTCCCTCGCATTGTGAGCTAGCAGTGTGAACCACTGAACGACAGTGCCCACCTGTGAGCCTATTTTCCTTCCCATAAGGACTTCAGTAAAGCATTCGACAAGGTTCCCCATGGTAGACTGGTTAGCAAGGTTAGATCTCCTGGAATACAGGGAGAACTAGCCATTTGGATACAAAAATGGCTCAAACGTAGAAGACAGAGGGTAGTGAGGTTTTATTTTCAGACTGGAGGCCTGTGACCAGTGGAGTACCACAAGGATTGGTGCTGGGTCAACTACTTTTCATCATTTATATAAATGATTTGGATGTGAGCATAGGAGGTATGTTTAGTAAATTTGTAGATGACACCAAAATTGGAGGTGTAATGGACAGCGAAGAAGGTTAGAGCTTAAAAATGTGTTGCTGGAAAAGCGCAGCAGATCAGGCAGCATCAAAGGAGCAGGAGAATCGATGTTTCTTCAGGAATTATGCCCGAAACGTCGATTCTCCTGCTCCTTTGATGCTGCCTGACCTGCTGTGCTTTTCCTGCAACCCATTTTTAAGCTCTGATGTCCAGCATCTGCAGTCCTCACTTTCTCCTAGCGAAGAAGGTTACCTCAGATTACAACTGGATCTTGACCAGATGGGCCAATGGGCTGAGAAGTGGCAGGTGGAGTTTAATTTAGATAAATGGGAGGTGCTGCATTTTGGGAAAGCAACTCTTAGCAGGACTTATACACTTAATGGTAAGGTCCTAGGGAGTGTTGCTGAACAAAGAGACCTTGCAGTGCAGGTTCATAGCTCCTTGAAAGTGGAGTCGCAGGTGGATAGAATAGTGAAGAAGGTATTTGATATGCTTTCCTTTGTTGGTCAGAGTATTGAGTACGGGAATTGGGAGGTCATATTGTAACTGTACAGGACATTGATTAGGCCACTGTTGGAATATTGCGTGAAATTCTGGTCTCCTTCCTATTGGAAAGATGTTGTAAAACTTGAAAGGTTTAGAAAAGATTTACAAGGATGTTGCCAGGATTGGAGGAATTGAGCTATAGGAAGAGGCTGAATAGACTGGAGCTGTTTTCCCTGGAGCGTCGGAGGCTGAGGTGTTACCTTATAGAGGTTTATAAAATCATGAGGGACATGGATAGGATAAATAGACAAAGTCTCTTCCCTGGAGTGGGGGAGTCCAGAACTAGAGGGCATAGGTTTAGGGTGAGAGGGGAAAGTTATAAAAGAGACCTAAGGGGCAACTTTTTCATGCAGAGGGTGGTACGTGTATGGAATGAGCTGCCAGAGGATGTGGTGGAGGCTGGTACAATTGCAACATTTAAGAGGCATTTGGATGGGTATATGAATAGGAAGAGTTTGGAGGGATATGGGCCGGGTGCTGGCAGGTGGGACTAGATTGGGTTGGGATATCTGGTCGGCATGGACAGGTTGGACCGAAGGGTCTGCTTCTGTGCTGTACATCTCTATGACTCGATGTCTCTAACTGGCATGATGATGCCTCTTGGACTGTGCAACCCTTCTTAAATAAAAGGTTTCAGTCCATTTTTCTGCTGTGATATTGGATCAGTTGTGTGAATTGGCCCTCAAGAAACTTCCTTGGTTTTATTGAATTGTTGGAGAAGCAGACACATTCTCTTCAGGAATTCATTGGTCTCTGTCCAACCTTCCTTTAGTCTCCATAACCGACATTCCAATTGTCCAAGTCAGCAAATATCTACCTCATTAAGGCCAGAAAATTGGAAAGTATGATGACCGTCTTTACACCACATTCCCTCTATCGCCAGGAACATCACATTCTACAGATGTGGATATTAATCGTCATCAGTTTAACTCATAACTCTTTTCATAAAGAGGACATCGTCTTCAGTAAAGAACGTCTCGCATTTATGTAGCACCTTTGATTACCTCAGGATGTCCTGAAGTGTTTCACAGCAGATGAAGAATTTCTAAAGGTAATCAGTACTGAAATGTAGGATATGTGGCAGCCAACTTGTACAACGAGAGTTCCCACGAACAACATAACGCTAACACGTACTGTGTGCTCTGTCATGTTGATTGAGGGGTAACTATTGACCTGGACACCAGGGCTAACACCTCCCAGGCCCTTGTTCTTCTTTGGAATTGTGCCACAAAATCTGATAAACTCATTTGAGAAAGTAAAGGGGCCTCAGTTTAAGAAGTACCTCAGGCAGGGCAGCACTCAGGCACTACATGATTAAGTCAGGATTCCATGTAATTTGGAGGGAATCCTGCAAGTCATGTCGGTTCCCAAGCTCCTGCTGTCCTTGTGCTTCTAGTTGGAACTTGTGGGTTTTGTTTTTGCTGGTGATCCCTTTTGTTTCCCCTGTCAAGACTCGATTACTTCCCACCTTTCATCTTGTGTCTCGCAGAAATGCACAACGTCACTGTGACAGCAGGGAAACTGCCTGCGAAAACCAAATGGCCTACTTTCAGCACAATGATGATTGAACAGGAAAGGGAAAAAAACCACAGAATCTGCTGGGATAAGGCGATGGGTGAGAGAGGGAGGTTTGATGCTGGAGCGTGTGATATTGTTTCGATCTTCCAAGATCATTCATGGAAGTGAGTCACTGTGTCAAGTGTGCTTTGTAAACTCTGTCTTAGTTGTCAGAGGATCCTCTCATCCAAAGCTAAATGGCTCAATGGGTTGCTGTCAAAGTGAATGGTGGATCCTTCAAGATGGATCACATCTTCCATTTCAGTAACCTGGAGTCATCCCCATATTGGGGCTTTATTTTTTTGCACTTCATGTTTGACGCTTGCAAGTCCATTTAGAAGTCCTGATTCAGATTCTTATTTTGTTTGGGGAAATTCATCTGATGTAAAGTAGGGCCAAGAAAGAGGTTTCCTAGGAGAGATTCCCTCTCAGTATAATGGAGGAGAAACAGAATGTGTCAGACTGGTCCAGCGCTCCAGAGTCAACCCAAACGTAGAAGGCCCAGACCATCCTCCGGAGTATATTCTGGACGTGCCTTCATTTAGGACATCTGACACCTGGCCAACATTTCACAGTGCTCTGCCAGCCAATGATGAGCTTTCAAAGTCTAGTCACTGCTGGAATATATGAACAGAGCACAGATCAGCCTAGTCACATTTTGTTCTGTAACTCTCCTCTATAAATGGGCAGCATTTAGTCTGGCTCAGGAATTTATTGCAGCATATAGGGGTTATTTGTATTGGAAATGTCTGCAGGTCCATCAGCCTACTGTCTGTTCATACATGAAGCATGGACTTAATGTCCTGTTTACATTTGACGCAAGATCTACACAAATGGCTGAGTGAACCTCTTAATCTTTAAATGGATCCGACCAGCTTTCTAAGAGTACTTTGAACTTATGTGTGCAATCATACAAGTCTTCACTTCAAACTATGTAAACCGAAAAGGATTTTCAATCCTTTAACATTTGATTAATATGTGATTATGGACAAAAGGTTTGTAATTTGCAGTCAGCAGACTGGGACCTGCCCAATTCATTCAGCCCTTAACAGTTCGATGTCCCTGAATCCTTTCAGATTCGAGTCCAAAATGGTAGTTGACTGGCTTCTTACAGACATAAAAGCATCAGATGGTAACATAGCGAGCAGCAACATTGAGATGGGCCATGAAGGAAACAAAAGAATGATACTGGGAGACTTCCAGCTCCCACTGGAATGAAAGTTGAACAAGCGATTGTCACACTGAGGTAAAGATTCAGTGATACGCTGGGAGCAAGGCCCCTTTTCAGCTGCACTCCCATTGTAGCTTCAAGAACTGCAGTGACCTGTTGTGTTCTCCCCGAGATTGAGGTGGAACATCCTGAGACACAGGCACTGGGTGTGGGAAGGACAGACCAAGGTGTGCTGAGGAGTGGGGCAGCGGGGGGAGCTGTCAGCCAAACTCATCAGAGAGACTTTCAAGAACATCTTGCTGCATTATAGCAACATCTGCAAAACCAGGACACTCCGTTTAATTATAGCTATCACTTTTTTCAGTTTCAGTTCAACTTCAGGTTTCCAATTGTGAATAATACACATAATATTTTTGCCAACAAAAAAAAAATCAGTTAAGAGTTCTGGGAACAGAGTAGTTCTCAGAATATTGGACTCCACTTGGAATCCAATCATGGTTCCTTGATCTTTTTAAACCATTTCTTCGAACTGTCATCTGAGGACGTAGGGTCAGAAATGGAGCTTCTGTGAATGTTCTGGCATGTAAGTGGCCAGTCGAAAGATGGACAGGTTAGGGTGGATTGGCCGTGCTGAATTACCCATAGTGTCCAGGGGTGTATAAGCTAGGTGGATTGGCCGTGCTGAATTACCTTAATGTTTAATGTTTGGTTCTTTTATAATAGGATGAGCATTTTCTTGATTACTGATGTTAGGCTAACTGGTCTGTAATTCTCTCTTTCTTTTCTCTCTCTCCTTTTTAAATACTGAGTTACATTTGCCACCCTCCTATCTGTAGGAAGTCCTCCAGAGTCTATAGAAGCTTGGAAGATGACCACCAGTGCATACAGTATTTCCAAGATCATTTCCATTAGTGCTCTGGAATGATGATTACCAGGTCCTGGGGATTTGCCAGCCTTTAACCCTGTTAATTTTTCTCGCACCTTTTTTAATCAATACCTATTATTTTCAATTTCACCCTCTCACTAGATCCTTGGTTCCCTAATCTTACACTATCTAATATTTCTTTTGTAAGCCACAGTGAAGCCATCTATCCTAATGTATCTTTGGGCCTGATAGGAATGATTCATTGTTGTGAGTCATACATAAGTCCCTTGAATATTATTCATTGACTACCCATTTTAATCAGTTTCCTGGATCTATCATTGCCAGCTTTCGCCCCATACCCTCGCAGGTCTCTTTTCCTGACTCACTCCTTTCCCTATTTGTCTATCCTACCTAAATGTTGACGTTCAATTCCCTTTATGGTGGGCCGGACCAAACCCCGACAAAATATTCAGCAGATAGCCTAGACCTTAACATTTTTTTATTTTAAAGGTAAATGTAAGGTACTGCGTTCTAGATGCAATTCGATTGGTCAAACTATTGGATTTAAAGCAAAATGAACTTTATTCATCCACTATATTTAAAATAAAGCAAAAGAAAGAAGGAATTGGAATAACTTAACTCTGTCGGAAAACAGAATAACAGAATAACTATTACTAACGGTAACTATTACTGTTTCTACATCCCATAAACACACTCTTGCCAAAAGGCAAATTCAGAAAACAGGTTGTCTCACAGGCAGCTCCCATAGCTGGCTGTAACCAAGAAAGGGCAAAAATGGATTTCACTTCATCAACAGCCCTACAGCAACTGCTGATAGCTAAACCTAAAATCCCTGGTTTTGTAGATGGGAGCTTGACCACACCTACTCAGACTGTTTCTATTGTTCCAAACTTTAGAAAAAGACACCCAAGGCTTCACAAATTGTTTATCTTCTCATAAACTGCTTGTTACCTGTCCCCCCCATCTCTCCCTCAAGGAAACCAGGACAAAGCACATCTCTAAAAGCCAGAGTAGCCTCAAGCCATCCTTGGTCACCCTGCAGCCATGTCTCCATAATTGTAACTGTATCATAACTGTTTGCATTGTTAATTCATCTACATCAGTGTGAATGCTCAGCACATTAAGAGATGCATAAACTGCTGAAACTATCACCTGAAATTTGGATTTGACTGCTGCACTCCATTCTACTACCTGTACATTGCCTGGCATAATACTTGACCTGTCTCAAACCCACATTCGCGATTGTCAAACAAGAATCAATAATGCCTATGCCAATTTCTCTACAGTGCAGAATTTATCCTGCTATACCTCAGCAATTCAAAAAAATCTGCTGCGTGTCAACAGAATATGACACTGTCTGTGTAATGTTTCATTGCCTGAGACATTGTACCTTGTGTTCAAGAGTTCAAACATAGAGTTAATCCTCAGTGATTGAAACAGAGTCACTAATGCATTCATGATGAGCACAACATGCCTATCCTTAGCATATTATTGCAATGCTCCAAACCTTTCTGTGCCCCTCTGCAAACATCAAGGTCATTTTGTTGAGACATCCGGTATATGTATAGATGCCTTCATTTTGTTAGGAAGGATGAAATTGATGAGCTTCTGGTTGGATGCATTTAAGATAGATTCAGAACTTTGGTTCATTAATACACAGCAAGTATTCATGAATCAAAACAATGCTAACTTTAGACCAATTAGGGCATGAATATGAAGTGGGGGACCTAGATTTATAGCTGTGGCAGTGTTTGTTCTTTCTAGTAACTGCCAAATCTTAAATTAGTTAGCAATGGCTTTCCAGCTGATACAAATTACTTTCCGTTTTTGTCAGGAAGCTCCGTCAGTAAGGCTTCAATAAGGTCACAGTTATGGGCACAACATTGCTGTTATCCAAACAACAGACACCAGAAATGGCCTTTGAAGGCCAAATGAGATCTGCATTGCTCTGGTGTGCATCATTCAATTTAGAGAAGGAGTTACTTAGTGTAATCAGAAGTGTGTGGAGAATAGACAGTGTAATACTGATGTGCACCCAGAGATTACACAGTGCATTGTGAGTCAGGACCTCAGCAATCTCTCCATGAATGGTGGCTGATTAGCCACTCAGTAGCAAGAAGGGGTTCCAGTACTGGTTAAATGATCATCAGTTATTTATCTGGTATTTATACCTCCATGGCATGGTGCCAGCACAGCACCCTAGGCTGACTGATGGGCATCACTGTGAGCTCTGGTGCAGTGGTGACACTGCTGCTATCCTGGGGGACAACAGGAGGGAAACCACTGCCTGTCCCCACCAGCAACCCCTCCTCAGCCCCAGCTGGTACCTGGAGGGCAGGTTGCCGTGGGTGACCCTCTTTGGAAAGGTGGTACCCACAGCCACAAGCAGGATGAGCTTTCATGACTTGGGTATGAGCTTCCTCCATAGTGCTCGGGATGCTCCTGCACTAGACGCTATGGTACAGACTGTCAGACACTGTCTCGTGGATGAATGTACGGGTTTGCAAATGGAGGTAGCCACCACTTGCAACCAACCGAAAGGTTGGGGATGGGCTCTCGGGTCCCTGTAAGGACACATGCTCCTCCACATGGAGCAGAGACTTTGCTGGCTCACCTGTCACTGCACCAAGTACTTCATCGAGCTTTACCCATTGCTTCCATAGCCCTTCCGACTGGAGTGCTCACCAGAGTCCCCTGCAGGGGGCGATAGATCTGTCCAGAGAACTGCTACCTGTGGTACGCTACTCCTGAATAGCAACAGGCCATTCAAGCCTGGGTGAGTCACTAAGTGTGTATCCCACCTCAGTACTGCTCTCCAGTATCTGAGCTGCTGTTTGTGAGTGTGAGATCAGGTGATGGTCTTATTTAAGGTAATTATGCATTAAGATCCACCCAATCTGATGATGCCATACAGGCTTGAGTGTAAAAGCATAACATTTTAGAACTTTGTACAATGCAGAGCTACATCTGCAGGTGTTTGCTTATAGTCTTAGTAACAGTGTCTAACAAGCCAACATAACTTGTACCTGACTACTAGCATGCATTTGACTACCCTGTGTGAAGACAGAATCCTCTTCTTGTTAACATTCATGCGTGGTTGTTTCTCTCCCACTGTAAACAAATGGGTCCTTAGACCCAGCCAAAGAAGAGAATTAGTGACAACATCTTTTCACCCACAAGCACTATATTCATCATCACTGCCAAGTTAATAAAAGCAAATTACTGCGGATGCTGGAAGCTGACACCAAAAAAGGGAAAATACTGGAAAATCTCAGCAAGTCTGGCAGCATCTGTAAGGAGAGAAAAGAGCTGACATTTCGAGTCTAACTGATCCTATGTCAAAGCTCTGACAAATGGTCAGTTAGACTCGAAACGTCAGCCCTTTTATCTCCTGACAGATGCTGCCAGACCTGCTGAGATTTTCCAGTATTTTCTCTTTTTGATCACTGCCAATTTGCCTGCTATCCTCCTGCCTTTTTACCAATATTTGGCCCAGGTGGCAGTTTCCCTACGGTGGGGGATTTCAAGACTTGGGGCATATTCTTAAGGAGGGAAGAGAAAGATTTTAAAAAGACACAAGGGACAACTTTCTTACACAGAGCGTGGTTGATGGGTGGAATGAACTTTCAGAGGAAGTGGTGGATGCAGGTACAACATTTAAAAGACTTTGAGATAAGTTCATGAATAGGAATTGTTTGGAGGGATATGAGCCAAGTACAGGCAGGTGGGATCAGTTCAGTTGGGGTTATGGTCAGCATGGACTGGTTGAACCGAAGGATCTGTTTCCATACTGTATGACTCAATGATTCTATGACTCTATGATAAAGTGACATTAACTGGCTGCAAACTACAACGATGGTCATAAAAAGTGAGCACAATGTTGGAGTAAATCAGACCAAGGTAATTTTCCATCGGGATTTCTCCATCACTTTCCAGGTGCTTTCACCCATGGCCATTGAATTCAGAGTCCATTAATGAGCCGAATTATAGACTGGCTCAAGAACATAAAGGCAAACAGAGGAACAATTGGAAATATATCTGGCAAATGAGCAGCCATTACTCATTAGGGACATGGGTTTCAATTAACCAATTGTTTGACAAAGGTCATACCTAATCATGAATAAGGAAAATTGTTCGCCATCAACTAATTAAGCAAATGGGCAAATGAATGACTAATATATGGTAATGTAGCTAATACATACGGAATAAAAACTTTAGAAAATCACATGATGAAAGATTTCTTTTGTAAGATGACTGGTGAACATGACAAGCCAAACACAACTGGGACCTTATCAAGGTTTAATGGGGAAACAGTAGATATGTTTTCAAAGATCAGTAAGGTTAGTTCACCTGGTGGATGAAGTCTTCTCGTTTTTGCATCTCTCCTAATATTTATTTCCATTGGAGTCAGTGTTATTCACTAGTTTATACAACTGAAGGTTCATTGTTCCTCCAGTTGTGAGTTCATACTCCTTCCCCTCCATGTTAACACCCCCAATAGCTCCCCATCACCCACACCCATAACCGGAACCACCTTGGGTTAGATGTACCCGGTCCCTATTTTACTGTGAAGTGGGCACTGTAGGTGCTGCAAGGTACTTGCCTTTTCAGGATCACAGAAAGTTATAGGAAGGAACAGGAGGAGGCCATTCGGCCCCTCGAGTCTGTTCCACTATTCAATGAGATCATTGCTGACCTGTGGCCTAACTCCATTTACCTGCCTTTCGACCATATCTTTTCTTAACAGAACCTTGTCATTCTCGGATTTAAAATAAATAACTATTCCAGCAGCTACTGCCATTTGTGGAGGAGAGTTCCAAACCTCTCCCACCCTTTGTGTGTAAAAGTGCTTTCAAACATCTCTTCTAAATGGTCTGGCCCTCATTCTCAGACTATGGCCCCTAGTTCTTGAATTCCCCAACCAATGGAAATAGTGTATCTTTATCTACCATGCCTTTTCCTGTTGTCTTGAAGACTTTGAACAGTTCACCCTTTTAAATGATGGAGAAAGCATAACTCGTAACTTAACTCCTAAAGTCCAGGCATCATTCCTGTAAACCTGACATTGTACTCAAACGTATCCTTCCTGAGGTGTGGTGTCCAGATCTGCTCACTGAAATCCAACTGGGGATATAACCCGAGACTTCTATAACTGCAGCATAACTTCCACATCCTTGTACACTAGTCCCCTAGACACAAAGGCCAGCATTCCATTAGCTTTCCTGATTATTTTCTGCCCCTGTTTGTGACATGTTAAAGATCTATGCTCCTGGAGCCCCCAAGTCTCTTTGGGCATCCATTATATTCAACTTCATACCATCTAGAAAAAAGCCTGATCATTCCTCTTTCACTCCAAATAGATAATCACACACTTGCTTAAAATAACTCCAACTACCTCAGTGTTACCCATTCATGTAACCTTTCAATATCCTTTTGTAATTTTATGCTATTGGTTATTACACTGTCTGCTCATTGCGCGTGTGTCCTAGTGAGTGAGCAGGCTGTCTGGGATGGAGCAGGGTACAGCGAAGAATGCTGTCTGTGTGATGTTGTGTTTCAGGACCAGGATGGGTGAATATGTAAGTCAGCAAGTTACAGAGAGCACAGGAAAAGAAAGTTGGCCTCTTCAAATGTACTTGAAGGGTTTGTAACTGCAGGTCCCTTGACCAGTTCAAACCTGCTCTTTTCTGGTCTGCTGGCTTGTCCAGCCTGCAGGAACGTAGTGTTAAAATGTCCAAATGACAGCCAAGTACATTTTCCATATGTGAATACATCAACGCCCTTTATGCAAAATGACTTTATCGGAAAGATTTGTGGTGCAAAAGCTTCTTATGGTATTAGTTTGTTGAGATGCATTAGATTATTACACTGCTTTTAGACCTCTCTTCAACATTAAACTGGCTGTAAAGAGAGCTGGGGTCCTTGGGCATGGGGCAGAAGGACACACGTTAATTTAACTGATCTAACTTGGTTGAGATACTCCTCAGTTGTCTGATCTTCATCGCAATTCCTTAGCATGGAAATCTCTATGTTGGAGACTGACTTACTTTGACTAAGTAACTGCCGAGTCTACAGACATGTGAGGAATCACCTCGTTCCATTCTCTCCTGCCCACAGCCACTGTTCCTATGTTATTCCAGCATTCTGGACCAGCTGGAAGTCCCTATGGCCAGTTTGAAGGCTTGAGGCATCTGGTTTCCTTGACAGGTTTTCAGGTTCTGAGTTGCACAGCCAGGGCAGAGAGGACATTTGCACAGCGATTCTGGAACAGCACAGGTTTGATGGGTTGAATTGCCCGTTCTGTATTAATCCACTGGGAAGAAAGCTGTACCAACATCAGCACCCTTGAACCAAGCCAATGGCCCCTGCAGCGAGGCACTATCTGCCCTCGATTGGCTACGATGAGCTGGGCACATGGTCCGTATCACCGACGTGAGACTCCCCAAGCAAGTGCACTACTCCCAGCTTCCAAACAGCAGGCGAGCCCCAGGTGGACACAGGAAGTGCCTCAGGGATATCCACAAGGCCTCACTGGGGAAGTGCAGCATTCCCACAGATACCCTGGGAATCACCGGCACAAGACCATCCAAAATGGAGGAGGAGCATCCTGGAAGGTATCCAGCACCTCGAGACTTGCAGTCGGGAGAAAGTGGAAGCCAAGCACAAACACCAACACCACAGCCACCCCTTCCTGTGCCCACCTTCTGCCCCATGTGTCTGTATAGCCACCTACAGGCTCACCCTGAGAGGGGAAGAGAGTCATCCTTGTCTGCGAGCAACTGCCAATGACGAATAATGTTGAGCCATATTAGTTCTGAGTCAATGCACTTTGTTGAAACATAGATCAGCCTTTAATAAATTGGAATTCTTTGAGGGCACAATAAAAATGGTGAGTGACTGCATTCTGGCTGCTACTAAACATCCTGACTTTGAAAGCATTTGATTTGAACTCTCTGATGGGATATGTGACTAAAATGAAAACTCCATGGAAATGGTTTATAAATTGGATGGCGGATTGACAAGCTAATACCTAAATAGAGTCCTGATCAATTGCTGTGGTTTTAACTGGACAGATGTGACGACCAGCATTCCCCAGGGATTGAGACTCAGCTCCTGCCAGTCATAACAAATATAAAAAAAAATAACTCGGACAAAGTGCTGTTAAGTTTGCAGCTAAAAAGCTGCGTGCAGAAAATTTAAAGAAAATTCCAAGGCCAAGCCTTAACCACAGAATGAATGGGAGATGCTGAGGAAGATAAGGCTAAGGCTAAGATTAGTAAGGCATCCCTTACTAATGTTTGAGAAAATCTTTCATTGTGATTGATTGGCTGATCTGAAAATCCTTTTCAAAAGAAAAGTCCCTGGGTTCAGACTTCAGACAAATTGAACAAGCAATCATATTTTTGATGATTAAAAATTGGATTCATCCACAAGCCAACACAGAGAGGCTAGAGGTGTTTGGCCTTCAACAACAGGCTCCAACTCCAGCAGCGTGACCATGGGAGATGGTCAAAGAATGAAGCAGTAAGAAAGGATCCTATATGTTAAGGGAATTCCATCCTGAGCTTCTAGATCCCATCGCCGGTTTAGCGACAGACTTGTTTTACTATAGCAGGCCCACAATCCATTCACCAGGCCCTCTCGCTACAATTAAAGGTGCCACGTGGGTCTCCTGCTGCTGCTGCTGGTTCCCAAAGGGCGGAAAACACAGCGACACTACCGAGAGAGAAGAGGTCACTAACTGAGGCAACAGGTAACCTCAACCCCTTGACTGTTAAGTAAATAAATGAGAAGAAGAAAATCAGGGGTCTGAGGGTCATGGGGGAGGAATCTCCAGGCAAACCACTGAGGCACCTTCTCTGACCCTGCCATCTGCTTGATCCATTGAGCACCAGTCTCCAATGGACGTTGGGCAATCCGACAGAGTCCGCCTGGATTCAGCTGATGGCCTCTTCATGGGCCAGGCGGCTTTGTAAAGGGCCTTATAACTGCAGAAATCTATAACCTGGAAAACAATAAAACACAGCCCACACAGGAATAGGAATAGACCATACAGCCCTTCAATGTTCCTCTGCCATTCCCTTGTGTGGTGTCTGATTCCTAACTCAACTCCATCCAACCGCTTTCATTCCATAATGATTAATACAAACAGAAACCCATCCATCTGAAACTCTCTAGTAATACTCTAGCTTCAGCAGCTTTATGGGGGAGCTGGCTTCCATACTTTCACTCCTTGTTGTGTGAAGAGATGCAAACTAAACATCACCCTGGCTCAGCTTAACGCTGAGTTCAATCTTGGTTCCCCTCATTGTGGTCTCCAACAGACCAAATCATTTCTCTCTGTCTTATCAATTCCTTTAATCACCTTAACCATCTCAGTTAGATCACCCCTTAATACTCTAAACTGGAAGATACACAAGCCGAGTTCATTCAAACCACTGTCACAATTTAAACCTGATGGGAATTATTTGCGGACTCCCTGGCTGCCCTGAAATCACCAGGAGCTGTTTACATACAGAGGTCAGCATCACATACCAAAAGCGGTTAAAATGAGAGATTTTAATGTTCACGTCAATTTTGACAGACAAAGCAGCTTTAACTATCGAGGCAGTGAATTTCTCAAGTCATCCAGAAAAATTCAAAGTGGGAATTCATTGCGAAGGGGGAAAGCGGTGCTTTAGGTAAAGCTTACTGCAAGAAGTAAAGTGGGATAGAGGTGATTTTTTTTATTCTTTCTTAGTAAGTTTATTGATTAGATTACCTACAGTGTGGAATCAGGACCTTCGGCCCATACTGACCCTCTGAAGAGCAACCCACCCAGTCCCCTATATTTACCCCTGACTAATGAACCTAGTACCATAGGCAATTTAGCATGGCCAATTCACCTGTACCTGCACATCTTTGGGAGGAGATCCACACAGATACAGGGAGAATGTGCACACTCCATACAGACAATTGCCCAGGGCAGGGATTGAGCCCAGGTCCCTGGCGCTGTGAGGAAGCAGTGCTAACCACTGAGCCACCGTGCTGCCCCAGGAATAGCAGCAGTGAATCAATTCAACATCTCCTTAGAGACTGGAATCTTAGACCGCTTGGCCACCCTTCTGATGCATTGGTTGGTAAGGAATCTCTGTTAGGGGCTGTCTCTAAATTGCTGTAAATTAGAAAAGATGAACAGATTTTTTTAAAAAACAAGTAGCTATACTAGGATTGGACTGAGAAACATCAGGAATAAGGTCATGGATAATACAATGAAGTAATACAAGTAATGTAAAGCAGAAGAAGGTGAACACAAGGGATGTGAAGTTAAGGTATGGCAGTGCAGCTCAGTCAAATTGAATGCATGGCCTGTAATATATGGGAAGTCTCAGACCCTACTAGTGTCCTAGACAACCACATGTATAGGAACTGCTGCCAGCTGTAGAAACGTGAGCTGAGGTTTCAGAGCTGGAGTAAGTGGCTCGAGTCAGCAAGGCGACAAGTTACATGAAGAACACATGTAGAGAGGTGGTCTCACCACAGCCCAAAGGCAGAAAAGGAATGGGCGACCACCAGGCAATTGAAAAGAACCAGGCAGCGTGTGTAGGAGTCCCCAGGGATCCTGCTCACAGGTTCGGTTTGGAAGCTGATGAGGACATTGAACAACATGCTAGAGACAGTTGGAGCGACTGGGCAGCTAGGTGCCAGATGGGACTGAATTCAGAGAAGAATTTGTAGGCAAATTATGAATGGGCCTAATGGGCGCTCTGGCTGGTGTCTGATTCTCACTCAAACGTCCACGACTGGGATTCCAACTACAGTCATGAGCCAGTTCTTGAGAAGTTACCCACATGCTCTCTCCAAGCACCTCAGCTGCTCTGGTGGGAGACAGAGAGCTGGTATAAAGTGAAAACTGTCACAGTTGCTGCCCAGGAAATCGAGCACAAACCTGCACATAGCCACAGTCACACATTCACTGAACGTTACAGAATGAGATTCCCTCTTCACGATACAACATGGCCGGTTCATCCTGACCAGAAGGTAAGGCAGACTGTGTACGGTCAATCTCATGAAGGTCACCAGCAATGCAGGAACATCTGAGAGTATAAATGATGTTTCTTCACTTAGCTTTGAGAGCAAATACAGATATGTGACTCGAATCTCCAGGACAGGTATCAAAATGAAGAAAGTTGCTAAAGGTGGGTAAGTATTACATTTGGCAGAACCAGTAGAGTCGAAGATGTGAGACAGTGGTAACATTACCTGAAGTGGCTGATGAGAAGGATTGACGTGACGGCCTTCACTTACTTTAAAAATGTTTTCAAACTCCTGTGTCAAAGGGTCAGCAATACATTCCTCAGCTGTTAATCGAATCCAAGCGCCTGTTTCCAGGTGGGGAAATCCAAGCAAAATAAGTTTGCAAATGATGACTAAGAAAGCCACTTCAAAAACAATACAATATTTCAGGACAAGCAAGGTCCCTGTAATGAGGAAAATTAATCCAGGAAAGCATTTGGGATTATGTTCGGAGAAAACTCATAGGAATAAAGTCAAAAATGTTTTTGAATATTGGTTTAAAAATGACAGTGACGGATAAGAGGAACTCTCATCCATTAAACCACACCATCTTTTCCTCCCTCCCTTTTCATTTCTCTGATCTCTCTATCCATGTTTGCGTCTTGTCCAGTCCTCACCTCCTTGGCCTATCCTTTCTCTTTGCTTCCTATCCAAACCTCTTTCTGTTGCGTCTCCCCATCCTCTAGCCCTATTTTACTTGAATATCACGCTTAGTGCTGACTGTCTGCATTCACCAAGAGGAACTAACTGGTCTTGCTTGGCATATTTGGTATAGCAGGCATATTGCTCTGCCAGGCTTGTATCTAAGAGAACTACAGGGACTCCATATTGTTGCAATGGTAGGTCAGGAGGGCCACGGGTAGACAGTCCTAAGCAGGCATGTTGGATGTGGCTAGTTTGCTGGTTTCGATTTGGAGATTCATATGAACGTGGTTCCAGTTGCTGGGCAGAGAAACACAAAGGGGTGATCAAATGATGTGACATTTGAAGAGTTACTCAGTACTGGCTGTGCGAAGCATTGGGAACTCATATAACCTCCCACCCTGCCCCCTGTAAAAACGCCATCCCATATTCCCAATTCCTTCGTCTCCGCCGCATCTGCTCCCAGGAGGACCAATTCCAACACCGCACAGCCCAGATGGCCTCCTTCTTCAAGGACCGCAGATTCCCCCCAGACGTGATCGACGATGCCCTCCACCGCATCTCCTCCACTTCCCGCTCCTCCGCCCTTGAGCCCCGCTCCTCCAACCGCCACCAAGACAGAACCCCACTGGTTCTCACCTACCACCCCACCAACCTCCGCATACATCGTATCATCCGCCGCCATTTCCGCCACCTCCAAACGGACCCCACCACCAAGGATATATTTCCCTCCCCTCCCCTATCAGCGTTCTGCAAGGACCACTCCCTTCGTGACTCCCTCGTCAGATCCACACCCCCCACCAACCCAACCTCCACCCCCGGCATCTTCCCCTGCAACCGCAGGAAGTGTAAAACTTGCGCCCACACCTCCACACTCACTTCCCTCCAAGGCCCCAAGGGATCCTTCCATATCCACCACAAGTTCACCTGTACCTCCACACACATCATCTATTGCATCTGCTGCACCCAATGTGGCCTCCTCTATATTGGTGAGACAGGCCGCTTACTTGTGGAACGCTTCAGAGAACACCTCCGGGCCGCCCGAACCAACCAACCCAATCACCCCGTGGCTCAACACTTTAACTCTCCCTCCCACTCCACCGAGGACATGCAGGTCCTTGGACTCCTCCACCGGCAGAACACAACAACACGACGGTTGGAGGAGGAGCGCCTCATCTTCCGCCTGGGAACCCTCCAACCACAAGGTATGAATTCAGATTTCTCCAGTTTCCTCATTTCCCCTCCCCCCACCTTGTCTCAGTCGGTTCCCTCAACTCAGCACCGCCCTCCTAACCTGCAATCTTCTTCCTGACCTCTCCGCCCCCACCCCACTCCGGCCTATCACCCTCACCTTGACCTCCTTCCACCTATCCCACCTCCATCGCCCCTCCCCCTAGTCCCTCCTCCCTACCTTTTATCTTAGCCTGCTTGGCTCTCTCTCTTATTCCTGATGAAGGGCTTATGCTCGAAACGTCGAATTCTCTATTCCTGAGATGCTGCCTGGCCTGCTGTGCTTTGACCAGCAACACATTTGCAGCTGCATCATTTCCCAACCTGTTTAAACGTCTCTCTTTATAATCACAGCCATTATTCCATTAGCAGGGCCTTCAGGATATGTCTAAATCGTTCAATGCAAAAAACATCTTGAAGCCTCACATTACTGCTGACCTCTTTGCTGCTATTAAACTCTGCAATTCCTGACACAACCCATGAGTGACTCATAGAAAATACATTCACTTCTTTGATCAGCTAGTGCCATGTGTTTGCGGCTTCATGTGTCCATTCTGTTCCAGGTGTAACCTGCAAAACAACACCACAGATTAGGCACACGGTAATACCCCAGCCTTTTTGACTGTAACCCTGATAGGGTGCTGGACCTCAAGTTCCCATCGGACTCCTTTTTAAAATTATTTCTGCCATCAGTTTGCAGGTGGACAATCTAACACCCCCAAGCACTCTCCAAGTGAAAGAAGATACTTCCTCCATTGGCTC
This sequence comes from Hemiscyllium ocellatum, assembly GCF_020745735.1. Classification (NCBI taxonomy): domain Eukaryota; kingdom Metazoa; phylum Chordata; class Chondrichthyes; order Orectolobiformes; family Hemiscylliidae; genus Hemiscyllium; species Hemiscyllium ocellatum. The sequence continues at coordinate 20,507,222 of NC_083412.1, read as the reverse complement.
TAGATCTTTAGAGGCCAGGCATTCCAATGGTCAGATGCAGTGCAGACTGGAGTTGCATATCTGAGCTCTGCAGCATCCCAGACGCAGCTGACCCCTTGGGAGCTGGAGATTTCGAGAGACACTTCCCTTGAATCTAAAACCCTCCTGTTACATCGGAGAACTCAGAGAGTTCTGCTTCAGTTAAGCTATTAGTTATACAGAAAAAAACTTAGACAATTAAAACACAAGCATAACTCTTGGGTAAGGATTAAGCTGACCCCGTCTTCACCTCCTCTGACTCTGTATACCTCACCCAACCTTCCCCACCTCCCCAACCTCTGACAAACAACTCCCTGAACAGACCCTTCTAATGACCAATTCCGTTTCATTCTCTTTATTCCTGGATTGTGGATCAGGTCTGGCAACATCCACGGAGAAGGAAGCAGAGTTCATGTTTCAAGTCTAGCATCTGAAATCTGTACTTCTGAATATCAGTTATTTTAGAGTCAGAGCATTCACTCCTTTTCTCTCTCTCTCTCTCTGCAGATGTTGCCTGACCTGGTGCACTTTGAGTTTGTTTCATATGTATCTGAAGTGGTTTCCTTTTATAAAGGGGGAAGATGCGGCTTTAAACCAAGGAGAACGTACAAAGATATGTTTGAAGTTTTAAAATCATGCTTACTGGAGTTTATTGAGAGTAAGACGCACAACCTTGACTCTGCTGAGGGAGCAGACAGACAGTCAGTGCTTCTGAACTAAGAGATAGCTGCCTGAAAACAACATTCTTATTGGTTCATGCACACCATAGCCTGCATGTGTGTCACTGAGAAATAACAGAAGCTTCTTACAGCTAAATCTCCTCCTTCAGCATGGAGGAGAAACTAAAAGTCTCCTGGTAAACATTTTCACTCGTTATTTCCCTGTAAATTGGTCTCTCTCCAAATCCCTAGTTGAAAGAAAAAGTGGAGAGAAACATCTTCAGAGGCAATCAATGAATAGGTGGCTCAGTGGTTAGCGCTGCTACCTCACAGCACCACGGGCCTGGTGTTAATTCCAGCCTCAGGCCCGGGTGACTGCAGCGGCACAGGTTCTGGGAATAGGCCAGACCTGTGCCACATATAACAGCAATGACAGTGCCTCACACCTGATGCCCAGGTTTTTTTCCCGTGATGGAGAGTGACCGTAGCTTCCATCTGCCCAGTTTCTGCCTCACTTTGCCGATACGCTCCTCCCAAGACTTGGCGCACGCCCCAGCCCCCTCGTACCAAATACCCAGCACCTTCAGGTGGCCGGTCCTGACGGTGAAGGGGATCGAGGATTGGTCGGCCCAGTTCCCGAAGAACATGGCCTCGCTCTCGCCTCGGTTTACCTTGGCCCCCGAGACCTACTCGAACTGGTCACATACGCACATCAGTCTGTGCATGGACAGTGGATCCGAGCAGAAAACGGCGACATCATCCATGTACAGGGAGGCCTTAACTTGTAGGCCCCCGCTGCCAGGAATAGTCACCCCTCTCAGGCTCGCATTCTTCCTGATGGACTCGGCAAATGGCTCTATGCAGCACACATACAAGGCAGGAGAGAGAGGGCAGCCCTGCCTGACTCCAGATCTGACTGGGAAGCTATCTGATTCCCATCCATTGATCGAGACTGCACTGACAATGTTGGTGTAGAGCAGTCTGATCCAATTGCAGATTCCCTCTCCAAAGCCAATTTTGGAGAGAACATCTCTCATATACCTGTGTGATATCCTGTCAAAGGCTTTCTCCTGGGCCAGGCTGATCAGGCAGGTGTCCAACCCTCTGTCCTGCATGTAGGCGATCGTATCTTGAGGAGTGCCAGACTCTCAGTGATCTTCCTGCCCGGTACAGCACAGGTTTGGTCAGGGTGAATCACCGACCCCAGAGCAGACCTGACCCGGTTGGCGATGACCTTTGACAGAATTGTGTAATCCGCATTCAATAGTGAGATTTCTGAGTTCCTCCCTCTCCCCCTTCCGCTTGTAGATGAGGGTAATGATGCCTTTCCTCATGGATTCACTCATGGTACCTGCCCGAAGGATACTGACATACACCTCCAGCAGGTCCTGGCCAATCAAGTCCCACAGAGCGGAACAGAGCTCGACCGGTAAGCCGTCGCTTCCGGGAGTTTTATTCTTTTCGAAGGACTCGAGGACCTTGGTCAATATGTCCAGAGATAGCGGCTGGTCCAGCCTCTCGCGTGTTCTGTCGTCTAAGACCTCTGTGATAGAGGACAGGAACGACTGGGAGGCCGCGCTGTCGGTCGGCTTCGCGTCATACAGACTGGCATAAAAGGATTTACTGATCCTCATGACATCAGCCTGAGATGACGTTATCGAGCCGTCTTCTTCCTTCAGGCTGCTGAGCACAGAGCTCTCTCTATGCACCTTCTGGAAAACAAAACATGAGCATGTCTCGTCCTGCTCCACCAAGCGGACCCTGGACCGGAAGATTATCCTGGAGGCCTCCGAGGCAAAGAGCGAGGCTTGCTGGCCCTTCACCTCCTTGAGGTCCTCTGTGACATCGACCCCCAACGTCTGCAGCAGGAACAGGTTCTGCATACTTTCCTGGAGCTGGGACAGTTTTCCCCGCCTCTCTCTCACCTCCTGAACACCTTTAAGGATGAAGAACCTCTTGATGTTCCCTTTTACTGTTTCCCACCAGTCCGTTGGGGCCTCAAAGAGGGGCTTCATGGTTCTCCAACCTGCGTAGTCCCTCTTGAGCTCCTCAATGTTTCCCAGGGTCAACAGCTTTGTGTTCAGTTTCCATGTTCCCGCTGCTATGGAGATCAAAGATGGACCAGATCCGAAGGGACTCAATGTATAAAGATCTGGGAAATGGGAGACAAACTCATCCAATGCCACCCTCACCCTGATGGCCACCTTTGTGTGTGGCTGCATCAAGCTGTGCGTGGATCCACGGTACGCAAACACCAAGTGTCACTACGTACTGAGGTTCTACCTGTCCCCAGTGTTGCGAAGGATGGGCCTGGCCTCGCTGCCGTGGAACGCTCCGAGTAGTTGGATCGTTCCGTATTGTGGAGAAGTTTATGAAGAAAAACACCTTTGACCACAAGTCCATCAGGTAGTGGTCAGCACGTAGTGTCCTTGAGAGCCTTCGGGAAAAGGAGAGGGTGGATCCTATCGAGCGGTTCCCTGAGCAGACTGTCAAAGCCATTTGGCAGAATGCCTCATCGCCAGAACTTTCCAACAAGCACCAAGACATGGCTTGGCTGGTGGGGAGAAGGGCTCTACCTGTGAGATCCTTTATGCACGCCTGGACTCTCAGCCGCACTGCACACTGCCCTCGAAGTGGCTGTGGGGGGGGAAGAGACTGTCACACACCTCCTTCTGGAATGTGCCTACGCAGGAGAAGTCTGGAGAGGAATGAAGTGGTGTTTGTCGAGGTTCATCCCGAGCAGCGCTTTGAATCGGGACTCCGTGCTCTACGGCCTGTTCCCCAGGACACACACCGAAACGAACATCAACTGCGCCTGGAGGATCATCAACTCGGTAAAGGACGCTCTCTGGGTGATCTGAAACCTGTTGATCTTCCAGCTGAAGGAGTTGACCCCGACTGAGTGTTGCAGACTGGCACATTCCAAGGTCCAGGACTACATACTGAGGGACGCGCTGAAGCGTGGGGCAGCTGCCGCCAAGGTGCGGTGGGGAAAGACCACCGTGTAACATCTGTCTGCCTAAGAAGAACAGGGGGCCCATGCAGTCATTTGATGCCTCAGCTAAATATATGGACATGTGATTGATAAACATACAGACCTGTATATGCAAATGATAAATTCTGATCTCTGTATGCAAATGTTTACGTATGTATGGCATGACCAACTGTACAGACCATCAAATAATTTTATGAATAAAGTATATTTTTGAAATAAATAAAAAAATTCCAGCCTCAGGCAACTGTCTGGGTGGAGTTTGCATGTCATTCTCCCTGTGGCTGTGTGGGTTTCCTCTGGGTGCTCCAGCCCCCTCCTTATGGGAAGTTGCCTATTGTATCCAGGGACATGCAAGCTCACTGAAGGAGGAATGGGATGCTCTTCAGAGGGTTAGTGTAGATTCAATGGGCTGAATGGCCTGCGTTTATACTGAAGCAGAGCTGAAAATGTGTTGCTGGAAAAGCGCAGTAGGTCAGGCAGCATCCTGATGAAGGGCTTATGCCCGAAACGTCGAATCTCCTGCTCCTTGGATGCTGCCTGACCTGCTGTGCTTTTCCAGCAACACATTTTCAGCTCTGATACTCCAGCATCTGCAGACCTCACTTTCTCCTTTATACTGAAGCCATTTGGTGAAAGACTGAGAATTAGTATATTCACAACCTTATGTCATCATAATAAATTGGAAGGGGTCAACAGAAGGCTGAAAGAAAATATCACATTGGTGTCCATGATCTGAACTGTACTTCTCTAATATTCTTCTCCTTTCGTCTTGCCTCTTTTTGTACCTATATGGAGGTGTATGGGAATTTTTAAAAAGGCATAGAGTTTAAGTTTGGAGTTATAAGTTAGACACTCAAGTGTCTTTCTTGCTGTTGGTTAAAAATATTTTTGTTCAGAGTAAACTTTTTGTTAGTGAAAACTTTGGTTTGCACATCCTTTTAACCTGAATTACACAGTTAGGTAGTATTTGGCATTCAGTGATTTAATCAAAAGTTCACATTTGTGACAAATTCGGGAACGGGGGAGTTCATTTCCAATGCACTACTCCAGTGAGTTGTGACACCCTGTAAAACCCTTCCCCCCATGCCTCGGGAGCTGACTTCCCCCTCACTGGAACCAACACACTCCCACTGCCAACTCCCTTCTCTCTGCTGGAGCCAAGCTGTCCTGCCAGGCCCGACAACCCCATTCCCACTGCCGGACCTCGCACCATCCAAGACACACTGTGACTGGATCCTGACCCACAATAAACACTCTCTCACCTACCTGACATCCTACCTGGCTGGCAATTCTACCCACTAGGCACCCGAACCCCACACTTGCCCCACTTCTCCGTCACAGAAGCTGTCGAAGTGGTTGGCTAGGCTGCTGGACACTTCAACTTCACCAAGATTCCAGCTGTGGAAAAGGGGAGACAGCTTGACTTTCTCTGACTATCCTGCACTGTGTGGGAAGAGATCGATTCCACGTACGCGCCAGATGGCTGAAGGAGCTGGGATCAGAATTTCCAGTAAAAAATTGCAGAGTTCAGTCCTAACACCAGAAACGTTGGAGCAGAGGGACAACCTGCCTCTGTATATCCAGGGTATTGATTTTCAATTGATGACCACTCACCAGAGGAAATAGGTGTTCTCTACCTACTCTCCCAAAATCCCTCATCATCTTGGAATTCTCATTTAAGCCACTTGCTAACCTTTATTGTTCCAAGGAGGGCAGAGGGAATTTTCCAACCAGTCCTACTGACTTCCTTTTATTAATTGATGGGATGTGGTAAGCAATGGCTAGGTGAACATTTATATCCCATCCCTTGTCCCCCTGGAGAATGGTGGTGAGCTGCCTTATTGAACCACTGCAGTTCATTAGGGAGAGGATTCAAAAAGCTCTCATCCCTGGTGAACCTCCTCTGTACCTTTTCGAAGATAGTCATTGGATTGGCCTTTCGACAGGACAGCAATCATGCTCGAGAGTATGGTGCTGGGAAAGCACAGCAGAACGGGCAGCATCCCAGGAGCAGGAGAATTGACATTTCAGGCATAAAGCCCTTCATCGGGAGTGCCCGAAACGTCATTTCCCCTGCGCCTCGGATGCTACCTGACCTGCTGCGCTTTTCCAGCACCACAGTCTTGACTCTGATCCCCAGCATCTGCAGTGCTCACCTACTCCTAGCAATCATGATCACTGATTAACAGAAGCAACAATGGCTCTTATTTTCCTCTTTTATATAATGTTGGTGAAAATGGAAATGTGAACAGCAGCAAAGTGGTAACGCGACTGAATTAGAAAGCTAGACCCCTGAGCTCCTTCAATGATTAAACAACATATGAAATGCGCTGTGTCACATTTAGAGTTTGTGACACAGGTTTTGGCTTTGTGTAGTAATGTAAAACAGGTGGTAAAGTGTCAGGAGTCCATGTTACAGCTCTCCTGCCTTTTAAATCCGTCGACTCAGTGTTGAAAAAACAAGTTGTGAAACAGACCAGCAACTCACTGTTGCTGTTATTGCTCAAACTAACAACTCTTGCCCCCATTTGAGGATTCCTCTTACTCCAAAGATATTTCATGCTCCTATTAATGAAAGGGCCAGTTTAATTTGATGAGGCCATGTGAAAAAGGAGCATTGCATTTATGGAGCATTTCATAACAATGTAAATCAGTCTCTACCTCTTCACCTTCCTTCTGATTGCTGAGAGTTGGGTCCAATGTTGTGCCGAATGTCCTCACTGTCTCCTGGTTGTTTGTATTTGCTCATTCCTTCATGTTGCTGCCAGTTCTCTCTAGTTCTATGGGTCTAGTTACGGCTCCACTGTGGAGTATTGTGAGGTCTAATCACTGGTGAATGAACAGCATAACAGGATTTATTGACCATAACAGAACAGCTGTGTAGACCTTCAGTTAGGCCACATTCGGAATACTGTGTGGGGATCAGCCTCCATTTTGTGCCCACACCCAGCAGTGAAACACAAACGTGGAACTCTGTGAGGCTATGGAAACTGTGTTACTCACTGAGCCACATGTTCGGGGTCCTGAAGGTGCCCTGAAAATCCTCGTGTGGCAGTCCCTCAGCTTGCTGACCAGGTCCACTCAGGGTTGGGAGATTCTGCCATGGGGATTATGTGACTGACCTCACTGATTCCCGACCTGCTGATCATTGGGCAAGTCTTGGAGTCATACAACACGAAAGGCGCCATATCAGAGCAATCAAGCTGTTTGGCAGGGTCAGCTTAGGCTCAGCATCTAAATACTAACGGACCATACAATGTAGGAGCATAAAGAGGCCATTCAGCCCAGTGAGTCTGTACCACCATTCAATGGGATCATGGCTGACTCGATAATCTTCACCTCTGCCATCCAGCTTCATCCTCACAATCCTTGATTATCTAACTGATTACAAATCTGCCAATTTTACTAATGGGATCAATGTGGATTTCGCCAGTTTTTTCAATTCCCCTCCTCCCCCACCTTATTCCAGATCCAATTGGCTATACCGTCACGTATAAAAAAACTTTATCTTCTCTCCAACAGGCTGCAGCAGAGGGACATCATTCATTCCAGATGCACTGGTACATTGGCAAAACTTCCCACTTAATCCCACTCCCCTGGCTCTTGGTCCGTAACCCTGAACTTTATTTTAACTTTTTCATGTATTATCCAATTCCTTTTGGAAAGCTGTTGCCGCATCTGGCTCATCCACTTCATCGGTTTTGGATCAGCCCAGCGCACTGTGAAGAATGTGTCTTTTTCATGTCGACTTTGGCTCATCCATAAAACATAGAGCCAGTTCTTTATCACAGAGCATGATCCCAGCATGCACAGCGTATCCCAATAACCCGTGAACTCTGCTTGTGCCAATTGATAAATTGATGGTTGTTGGTACACATGGAGCCAAAGTTGGATTGTCCCTAAAAAAGAAAGGGAGAAAGTGAGGACTGCAGATGCTGGAGATCAGAGTGGAGAGTGTGGGGCTGGAAAAGCACAGCAGGTCAGCTAGCATCTGAGGAGCAAGACATTCGACATTTCCAGCATGAGCTCTTCTTCAGGAATGAGGCTCATGGGCCAAGGGGGCTGAGAGATAAATGGGAGGGGTGTCGGGCTGGGGGAAGGCAGCTGAGAGTGCGATAGGTAGATGAAGGTGATAGGTCGGAGATGTGAGTGGAGTGGATTGGCGGGAACAAAGTTGGACAGGTAAGACAGTTCAAGAGGGCGGTGCCAAGTTGGTAGGTTGGATCTGGAATAAGGTTGGGGGGGGGGGGGAGGGTAATTGAGGAAACTGGCGAAATCCACATTGATCCCATTTGGTTGGAGGGTCCCAAGGCAGAAGATGAGGCGTTCTTCCTCCAAGCATTGGGTGGTAAGGGTTTGGTGATGGAGGAGGACCAGGACCTGCATGTTCTTGGCAGAGTAGGAGGGGGAGTTAAAGTATTCGGCCACAGGGCGATGGGGTTGTTTCATGTGTGTGTCCCAGAGATGTTCTCTGAAGTGTTCCGTAAGTAGGCATCCAGTCTCCCCAGTGTAGAGGAGACCACATCGGGAGCAACGGTTACAGTAAATGACATGTGTGGAACATGGTCTAGGATCACATTGTGAAGTTAACTTTGAAAGGCAATGATAGCAGATAGCCTTTACTAAGCGTAATCCTGAGCACCTAGATACAGAGCAGCAACTCTTATTGCTAGGTTATTAATTCAGAGACTGCGGTAATGTTCTTGGAATCTAGGTTCAAATACTGCCGTGGCAGAAGGAACTTGAATTCAATAATAACTTGGAATGAATAACTTAATTGTTGATTGGTGGGGAAAAAAAACACTTTTGATTCAAAAATGTCCTTTAGGTAAGGAATCTGCCATCCTTACCTGGTCTGGCCTACATGTGACTCCAGACCCACAGCAATGTGTTTGATTCTTAATTGCACTCTGAGCAATTAGGGATGGGTAATAAATGCTGGCCTAACCAGCAAACATCCTCATTTTGTGATTTTTTTTTTAGAAGCCCACGTGAGTGGTCATGGTCAGAAACATCATTCTCAAATGCTATTTCCTTCCAACTACTCCACTAGTCTCACACACACAGCTCAATTCAACCACTTCACCAATAATCTCTGCCAACCATGACCCTTACATCACATTCAAACCCTTCACCATATCCTGATACACAGCACAATGTTACAAGCCTCACACTGAAATCTCATAGCTATTTACCTTGGCAGTCAGATGACTGAAACAAATTCTGACACACTCATTGATACATATTTCCCTGCCTCTCACCTGCAGGTCAAGGTAGCCTGAGGCAGCAAAAGCTGGAGGTGATGGGGATTAGTGAGTATCTGTGCCTATGCTCACCCTGATACAGGAGTTAAGCAGACTATTGTTAGAGCAGCAATGGCTGACTGGCTCTGTGGCTAATGGAGGGACTAAAGCCATTGAAGATGGTAGGATGCTCATACTTAATCCTCCTCCTCACATCCAACCTCCCTCTCAATCCAGAGTCTCTTCCAATTCAGAAGTTAAAGTTAGTATACACATTAAGCTCCCATCGAAAATTATGCTTCTTGCCCAGCATCAGGGATAAACCCAAAACCAGTCAATCAACAGTGGATAACGAAAGAAGTTATGGAGTGTAAAAGATTAAAAGAGTAGGCTGATAAAGTTGCCAGAAATAGAAGCAACCCTGTGGACTGGGAGAATTTTAGAACACAGCAAAACAATACCCAGAAAGTGATAAAATAGATTAAAAATCAAATGTAACCTAAAACAAAAACATTTTCAAAAATATGTAAAACTTTCTATAAGTACATGAAAAGGAAACATTTGGCTAAGACAAATATAGGTCCATTACAGGCAGAGTCAAGACAATTTATAATGGGGAGTGGACAAATCGACAGAGAAGCTAAATGGTTATATCTCCATTGAGGAAGATATAAGAAATCTCCCAGAAATAGACGTCCAAGGAATTAGGGAGCACGACGAATTTAAGGGAATTATTATTAATATGAAGGTTGTATTGAAGAGATGAATAGGACCACAGCTTGATATGTCCCCAGGACTAACATCCCAGAATGCTGAATGAGATTGTTATGGAGAGAATGTAGACACTGATGATCATTGTTAAACATCCCACTGACTTTTGAATGATTCCCGAACATTGAAAAGTAGCAAATGTCACCCCATTATTTAAGAAGGGACAGATAAAGAAAACTGGGAACTACAGATGTGTTAGCCTTAAATCACCACAAGGGAAAATGCTAAATACTATTATAAGGGATGTTATAAATGGACACTTGGATAATAATGATTGAGTTGGACATAGTCAGCATAGAATCCCTACAGTGTGGAAGCAGTTGATTTGACCCATCGAGTCTACACTGACCCTTTGAAGAGCAGCTCACCCACACCCATCCCTGCGACCCTACATCTCTCATAGCTAACCCACCTAACACATATATCCCTGCACACTATGGGCAATTTAGCATGGCTAACCCACCTAAGACATACATCCCTGCACACTATGGGCAATATAGCACAGCCAATCCACCTAATACATACATCCCTGCACACTATGGGCAATATAGCACAGCCAATCCACCTAAAACATACATCCCTGCACACTATGGGCAATTTAGCATGGCCAATCCACGTAACACATTCATCCCTGCACACTATGGGCAATTTAGCATGGCCAATCCACGTAACACATTCATCCCTGCACACTATGGGCAATTTAGCACAGCCAATCCACCTAATACATACATCCCTGCACACTATGGGCAATTTAGCATGGCTAACCCACCTAAGACATACATCCCTGCACACTATGGGCAATATAGCACAGCCAATCCACCTAATACATACATCCCTGCACACTATGGGCAATATAGCATGGCCAATCCACCTAACTCGCACATCTTTGGAAGGAAACTGACACAGACACGGGGACAATGTGCAAACTCCACACAGTCACCTGAGGGTGGAATCAAACCCAGGTCCCTTCATCAAACGCAGGGCTTTGGTATTGTGAGGAAGCTGGACTAACCACTGAGCTGCCACACCCTGTGAACTAGAAATCATGTTTGGCGAAACTGTTAGTTTATTGAAAGGTTACTAACAAAATTGATTAAGTGGACATAATATACTTGAATTTTCAGAAGGCCTTTGATAAAGCTTCTTACAGGATGTTAATATATTGGCATGGATTCAGGATTGTCTAATAAGCAGAAGTAATAATAAACAAATAATCCTCGCACTGGCAGCCTGTGGCTGGTGGGACATCACAGAAGATGGCCCAGTCTGGATATATGGGTACACAATGTTTATCAATAATTTGGGTATGTGGACTGAATGCAATAATTCCAAATTAATGGATAACAAAATGCTAGGTGCGTCAGTGTGTCGAGAAAAAGATGCAAATATCTTCTTATGAATTCGACAGACAATGAAGGGATAAGAACATCGCTGGTAGAATGTAGTAGGGAAAGATATGAAATTGGGAGAAAGTGAGGACTGCAGATGCTGGAGATCAGAGCTGAAAAATGTGTTGCTGGAAAAGCACAGCAGGTCAGGCAGCATCAAAGGAACAGGATAATCGACGTTCCCTTCTTCAGGAAGAAGGGCTTATGCCCGAAACATCGATTCTCCTGCTCCTTTGATGCTGCCTGACCTGCTGCACTTTTCCAGAAAGATATGAAATTGTCCACTTTGATGGATATATTTTGTAAACAGGAAGAAGTAAGAACAGATAAATACCCAAAGGGACCTGGGCATCCCCATCAATAAGTCACTGAAGCTGATATATTTGGGCAGTGGCAGAATATAGCGGAAGAGCTATAGCCATAGGGGATTCAATTGTAAAGGGAGTAGATAGGCGTTTCGGTGGTCGAAAACGAGACTCCCGAGTGGTATGTTGCTTCCCAGGTGCAGAGGTTAGGGATATCTCAGAATGACTGCAGAAAATTCCCCAGGGGGGAGGGTGAACAGCCAGTTGTTATGGTGCATGCAGGCACCAATGATATAGGTAAAAAAATGGGATGAGGTCCTACACAAAGAATTTTGGTAGTTAGGAACCAAGTTGAAAAGGAAGACCTCAGAGGTAGTAATCTCAGGATTGCTACCAGTGCCATGTGTGAGTCAGAGTAGGAATGGTAGAATATTCAGGTTGAATGCATGGTTTGAGAGATGGTGCCAGAGGGAGGAGTTCAGATTTTTGGGACATTGGGACCGGTTCTCTGGGACTATTACAAATTGGATGATCGAGACCCGGGCCGGACTGGAACCAATGTCTTTGGGGGTGCTTTTGCTAATGCTGTTGGGGAGGGTTTAAACGAATATGGCTGGGGAATGGGAACAAAACGAGGAGGTTAGTGGACAGGAAGGAGGTAGTAACTAAAGCCTGTAAGGAACTAGATAATGACGTCAGCGTGACTAAGGGGAAGAGCAGGCAGGAAGTGGAGGATGAACGCAGAGGGACTGGTAGTCTGAGGTGCATTTGTTTTAATGCAAGTATAGCAGATGAAATTAGGGCTTGGATTAATGTCTGGGAGTATCATGTTATTCCTATTCCTGAGACTTGGTTGAGGGAACTGCATGTTCCATGATATAGATGGTTTAGGCGGGATAGAGTGGGAGGTAAAAGGGGAGGAGGAGTTGCATTAGATTACTTACAGTGTGGAAACAGGCCCTTCAGCCCAACAAGTCCACACCGACCCGCAACCCACTCATTCCCCTACATTTACCCCTTTTACCTAACACTATGGACAATTTAGCATGGCCAATTCACCTAACCTGCACATCTTTGGACTGTGGGAGGAAACCGGAGCACACAGAGGAAACCCACACAGACACGGGGAGAATGTGCAAACTCCACACAGTCAGTCGCCTGAGTCGTGAATTGAACCCGGGTCTCTGGCGCTGTGAGACAGCAGTGCTAACTGCTGTGCTACCGTGCCGAGAAGCTATCATAGCTGTGCTGAAGGAGGGCAGTACTGAGGACTGGAGCAGTGAGGCAATATGGGCAGAGCTCAGAAATAGGAAGGGTGCAGTAACAATCTTGAGGCCTCCCAACAACAAGCATGAGATAGAGGTACAAATATGTAGAGAGATCATAGAAAGATGTAGGAACAACAGGATGGTGGCGATGGGAGATTTTAATTTTCCCAACATTGACTATTTTAAGCTACCCCCCGCACTTTTCATTCTCCTCAAGGGCTTCCACTGTTCTAAGCCTTTAGTATCTACCAAAACAATATCCTTATCCAATCTTGTACATCCCATGACATCCAGGGTTTTCTGGATGTGCTGGAGCCACCCTTTACTTTCGCAGGAATGAGTTGGCTCTGCACTCTCACTATTCCCCTTTCAAACGTCTCCCACTGCTCCGGTGTGGATTTTCCTGCCAGTAGCAGCCCCCAGTCCATTTGAGCCAGATCTGGTTTTACATCAGTTAAACCAACCTTCCCACAGTTCAGAACGTTTATGTCCAGTTATCAAGGATTCTGGGTAATCCAAGATTGAGGACAGAAGAAAAGTATGGCTGGAAAAGCTACTCGATTTCTGAGGTATTTTCAGTGTGGGAGCTGATTTCCTCAATTTCTCAGATCAGTGATTACGGTTTTATAAGCTATTGCATTGTTTTCCTTTTGCTCTTAGCCAATTTAGGGTGGCACGGTGGCTGAGTAGTTAGCACTGCTGCCTCACAGCGCCAGGGACCCAGGTTCAGTTCCCGTCTTGGGCAACTGTCTGTGTGGAGTTTGCACAATTTCTGCGTGGATTTCCTCCCACAGTCCAAAGATGTGCAGGTTAGGTGAATTGGTCATGCTAAATTGCCTGTAGTTTAACTATAGGGGAATGGTTCTGGGTGGGTTGATATGGACCTGTTGGGCTGAAGGACCTGTTTCCACACTGTAGAGAATCTAATAACTATCTCAGATTTTACTGAATTATAGTCACCATTGCTGAAATGTCTCCCCACTGGCATATCTACCACTGGCTCAGTTTCATTCCCTAAGGCTAGGTCTCACACTGACCCTCCTCTTGGGGGGCTTTGTACTGATTTAGAAAGTTTTTCTGGGCATACTACAGAGGAGTAAAGATCTCAGTTTCAAAATTGAAGGGAAGCCAGTTAGTGCCAAGTTGAGGCATTGTTTGTTCCTGGGAGGGGTATGAATCTTTGGGATTGTCTCCCAAAGAAGACTGTGGAAGTTCAATTTTCAAAGAGGTATGCAGCCGAGATTGGCAGATTTCTGACTGCGAGTCACGTGAAGTGGTTTGAAAATGGTCAGGGGAACAAAGGCTATGAAGTAGATGATCAGCCGGGATCTCGCTCAATGTCAGAGCAGGTTCAATGGAGAGAATGGCCTTCTCCTGCTCCTATCCCCTATATCACCTGACAGCTGAAGGTGAACTTGGAGTGGGAGGGAGAGGATCTACTTGTCATGATCCAAGGAGGAATAAATGAGAAATAGAATCAGGAATAATGTTCAGCTGGGAGTGTTTGCAGAGCTGGGAGCCAAAGTTAAAAAGCAGAATCACAAATGTAACAATCCCTGAACTGTTTTCCGCTTTGCATACCAATTGACAGATGAGAATGTTAAATACACAACTGAAAGAGTGAGAGACAGGGATTTCTGTTCATGGGCCACTGACATTCCACTGGAAGTAAAGGGCTCTCTTTGATCAGGATTGACTCCACTTAAATCAAGTTCAGATAGGTGTGTGTGTCCATGTTGAAGTGTATGCGCGTGTGTGTTGTGCATGTATCTGCATCTCTGCATGTGTATGTGTGTGTGTGCATGCATGTGTCTGTATGTGTATCTGTGTGTGCATCTCAGTGCGTGTGACAGTCTGCATGTCTGTGATTTTGTGTGTAGCTGTGTGTCTGAGAGTCTGTGTGCGTGCTTTTGTGTATCTGTATGTGTCTGTGTGTCTGTGTATGTGAGTCTACACATGCGAAAGTCTCTGTGTGTATCTGAGTGTGTGTGTGTCTGTCTGTCTGTCTGTGTGTGCCTGTGCATGTGCGCATGTCTACCTGTACATGTGTGAGGCAAGATAAGAATGGTGCTGGAAAAGCACAGCAGGTCAGGTCGCATCCGAGGAGCAGGAATATCGAATCATCCTGATAAAGGGCATTTGCCCGAAACATCGATTTTCCTGCTCCTCGGATGCTGTCTGACCTGCTGTTCTGTTCCAGCACCACTCTAATCTAGACTTTTATCTCCAGCATCTGCAGTACCCACTTCTGCCTGTGTGTGTGTGTGAGAGAGACAAAGTTAATGGGTATTAGTGACTGAGGCGACAACATCAAAAATTAGAAAAAATTCTAATCTAAAGGTACTTTGTCTGAATGTGCAAAGGGACTAAATTAATCCACAAAAAAAATTAAACTACATTTGGAGTGGCAGGAATTAATCAAAAACATGGCTTTGTTCAGGAGAGGTCATGCCTGACCAACCTGGTTGAATTTTTTGAAGAGGTGACCAGGTATGTAGATGAGGGCAATGCTTTTTGATATAGTCTACTTGGACCTTAGCAAGGCCTTTGTTAAGGTCCTGTATGGGAGACTGTTAGCAAAGGAAGAGAGAATGGCGTCTAAGGGAATTCAGCAAATTAGATCCACGATTGGCTGAGTAACAGGAAGCTGAGGCTAATGGCTGAGAGGTGTTTTTTTCTGACTGGAAGCCTACGTCTAGTGGAGTCTCCCAGGGATCAGTATTGGGACTTCTGCTGTTTGTGGTTTGTATAAATGATTTAGACTTGAATGTAGGAGGGTTGAGCAGTAAATTTGCAAACAATACAAAAATTGTTGGGTTGGTAAATAGTGATGAAGAGAGCCTCTGTTCCCTCTCCTTCAGGTATCATGATATACACAAATGTTCTTGCTGATGCTTTTGCAGGCCTTGACAATGCAGAGAAAGGTGGAAAACACCAGGTTCTTATCCAACCAGGCTTCAAAGTCATTGTGAGATTGAAGTGAATTGAATTTATTGTCACGTGTACCGAGGCACAGTGAAAAGCTTTGTCTTGTGAGCAATACAGGCAGATCACAGAGTTAAGTAACATAGATAGTAAATAATAGGTAAACAGCAGCAAAACCAAAAGCACTGATTCTGGTGAATGTTAAGAGTTTGAGAGTCCATCCAATATTCTAACAATAGTAGGATAGAAACTGTTTCGAAACCAGCTGGTGTGTGTGTGTGTTCAGGCTTCTGTACCTTCTCCAGGGTGGGATGGATCTTTCAGAATGCTGGTGGCCTTTCCTTGACAGCGGGCCTGGGAGATGGATTCTCTCGATGGGAGGTTGGCCTTTGAGATTGTCCGGGCTGAGTTCACCACTCTCTGTAACTGTCTCTGATCTTGAATGGTATAGATGCCATACCAGGTAGTGATACATCCAGATGGAATGCTCTCGATGGCACACCGTTGGCAAGGGCATTCACCATCATATGACCCAATGACAATATAGTTCCAAGTGAAGAAATAAAAGAGGATACTGATGTGCTGATCAGATGGTCTGATCCACTGCAAATGGAATTCAATCTGGATAAGTGTGAGGCAATTCACTTGGGCAGGACAAACAAGGCAAGAGAATATATGATGAATGGTAAGACCCTGGGAAGCACTGAGGATGCATATGCACTGGTCCCTTATGGTAGAAGGACAGGTGGATAAAATGGTTAAGAAGGCATATGGGATACTTGCCGTTATTAGTCGAGGCTAGGCGAAAGTGAGGACTGCAGATACTGGAGTTCAGAGTTGAGAATCAACGTTTCGGGCAGAAGCTCTTTATCAGGAAGGGCTTCATCTGTTAGCAAAGGAAGAGAAAATGGCATCTAAGGGAATTCAGCAAATTAGATCCATGATTGGCTGAGTAGCAGGAAGCAGAGGCTGTCGGTTGAGGGGTGTTTTTCCTACTGGAAGCCTATGTCTAGTGGGGTCCCACAGGGATCAGTACTGGGACTCTTGCTGTTCGTGGTTTTTATAAGTGCATTGGGATGGATTCCTAATGAAGGGCTTATGCCCGAAACATTGATTCTCTTACTCCTCGGATGCTGCCTGACCAGCTGTGCTTTCCAAGAACCACATTCTCAACTTTATGAGTTGAGGCAGAGACTTTAAGAGCAGGAAAGTGATGCCAAAACATTGGTTAGAGCACAGCTAGAGTATTGTGGGCAGTTTTGGAATTCACACTGTAGGAAGAACGTGATAGTGCAGAGGAGATTCCTGATGAAGAGCTTTTGCCTGAAACATCGATTTTCCTGTTCCTGGAAGCTGTCTGACCTGCTGTGCTTTTCCAGCACCACTCTGATCTAAACTCTGGTTTCCAGCATCTGCAGTCCTTACTTTTGCCCTGCAAAGGAGATTTACCAGCATGTTTCCTGGTCAGGAGCAGAGGAGATTTACTAGGATGTTACCTGGGCTGGAGAGTTTCAGTTATGAAGACAGATTGGACAGACTGGGTTGTTTCTTTATAGCACAGGAGACTGACAGGGAACATGACTGAGATATATAAAATTATAAGGGGCATAGATAGCGTAGACAGGAAGAAATGTTTCCCTTTGATGAAGGAATCAATGACTGTGGGCATAGATTGAAGGTAAGGGACAGGAAGCTTCGAGATGTAAGGAAAACAAATTCACCCAGAAGCAAGTGGGAATTCAGAACTCACTGCCTGTAAAGTAGTAGAAGCAGTAACCCTCCTAACATTTAAGTAGCATTTCGACGTGCACATATGATGTCATGGGAAGCTGAACAGTCTTGATAATAAAGGCTGAGGTAAATAAAATTGAGACACATGAAATTCACTTAAAAAACCAACATGTCGAATCAGTTTGGATGGTGCTAAGAGACAGCCAGGGAAGAGAGCAGACATGTTTAGTTAGTGTCTAAAATCTATGTTTTCCTTTCAAAAAAAAACCCACAGAAAAGAGCAGACCAACTCCAGCCAAAGAGAGTACTTGAAGTTGGTAGGAAATCAAAAGACATTTCTGAAGAGGTTCTGTAAAGAAAGTTGAAAGGTTTGAAGTTTGGGAAGATTTTAGAATTCAGCAAACGGGATCCAGGAAATTGATGAAGAAGAAGAGAATCCGAGTAGACCAGCGAGAACCATAAAACAGATTGTAAACGATTCTGTCGGTATTTAATTAGGAAGAGATTAGCAAAAGTAAATGTGGGTCCATTAGAGGTAGAGATAGATGCAGTTACTGGGAATAAGGAAGTGGTACAGACATCAAACAAATACTTTGTCATCTGTCTTCATTGTAGAAGACACAAAATACAAATCAAATATGTTGCAAAACCAGGTGCACTTTGAGTGACAACAACCCATTGCAAATGTGGAGCAGCTCGGAATTTATACAGGGCACCTGCAAAGCAACCTGCTAGAATTCAGTAACAGCCTGCAACATGGTGAAACCTTTGCTCATTCTCCCTGTCACACTGCAGGATCAGAGAATGGAAGCTGCAGTGCCCATGACTGGGAACAGGAGATTACAGAACGCCTGAAAGACGGAAATAATTTCTTCGCCGTGTGTGCCATATTACTCCCTGTAGTATTCAGCAAGTTTAAACAATACTCCAAATCACCAACACGTCCTATTAACTCTGTAACCGCCAGTCACTGAGAGATGCAATTAATCCCTTCCTGTAGAGTCTACTTCAAGCTGCTGAACACATAGTTATGCAAGGTACAAAGATAGGATTACTTCAAGAGTTGACGTTGAAAATAGTACCACCAAGATCGAATCTGTGTTAACTGTCATTACCTATTCTGCAAACTGATAGTGCATGTTCCCAGTGCCCATGATAATGACCTGCCCGAAATGGCATCTGGCTCTGCTCATATAAGAACATGAGCGTGTAGTGCAGAGGCCACTTTGGAACTAAAGCAACATTCAGGAACACGGGTACTGTACAATCACCTACTGCAGCCAGAATGCAGCAATAACATGGAGCCTCTCCAACCAACTTCGATAAGATGGCAATCTGACATTTATAGAGTCTCAGAGTCCAACATCACAGAAACAGGCCCTTTGGTCCAACCCATCTGCACCGACCAATCTGACCCTTTGGTCCAATCCATCCGCACCGACCAATCTGACCCTTTGGTCCAACCCATCCGCACCGACCAATCTGACCCTTTGGTCCAACCCATCCGCACCGACCAATCTGACCCTTTGGTCCAGTCCATCCGCACCGACCAGAACATCCCAATCTGACCGGGTCCCATTTGCCAGTACTTGGCCCATATCCCTGTAAGCCCTTCTGCTTCATTAACCCATCCAGATGCCTCTTGACTGGTGTGATTGTACCAGCCTCCATCACTTCCGTACACACACCACCCTCTGTGTGAAAACGGTGCCCCTCAGGTCCTTTTTAAACCTTTTCCATCCCACCTTAAACCTAAGCCCTCTAGTTTTAGACTCCACCACCCTGGGGAAAGGACCTTGGCTTTCATCTTACCCATGCCCCTCGTGATTTTATAAACTTCTATAAAGGTCACCCCTCAGTCTCTAACAGTCCAGGGAAAACAGCCCCAGTCTATTCCACCTCTCCTTATTACTCAAACCCTCCAACTCTGGCAATAGCCTTTAGATCTTTTCTGCACCCTCTCAAGTTTGAAAACATCCTTCTTGTAGGAGGGTAACTGGAATTGTACATAGTATTCTACAAGGGGCCTCACTAATGTCCTGTACAGCCACAATATAATGTCCTAACTCGTATACTCAATGTTATGACCAATGAAGGCAAGGGTGTCGAATGCATTATTCACCACCCTGTCTACCTGTAACACCATTTTCAATGGACTATGCACCAGCACCCCTAGGTCTCTTTGTTCAGCAACACTCCCCATGCTCCTACCATTAACTGTATGAGTCCTGCTTTGGCAATTGGTTTAGCTCAGTTGGCTAGATTGTTGGTTTACAGAGCCAACACTGTGGGTTCAATTTCCATCACCAGTTTGAGGTTACCTTGAAGGACTCTCCTTCTCAACGCCTACCCTCACCTGAGGTCTGATGGCCCTTGGCTTAAAATTACTGCCAGTTGCTTCTCTCTCTCTAAATGAGAAAGCAGCCCCAATAGCCTGGTAAGACTATAATGGCACAACAAATCCCGCCTTACCAAAATTATCCTCTCTGCTTATGGTAGTAGTTATTTATACTAGTAAGATGATCTGCTGTGTGCCCTACAACTATATTCCTGTCTCAACATTAAATATAAAAGACAAGGGGTGGCACGGTGGTTCACAGCACTGGGGTCCCAGGTTCGATTCCAGTCATGGGCGACTGACTGTGTGGAGTTTGCACATTCTCCCCGTGTCTGCGTGGGTTGCCTCCGGGTGCTCCGGTTTCCTCCCACACTCCAAAGATGTGCAGGTTCGGTGGATTGGCCATGCTAAATTGCCCATAGTGTTAGACGCATTGGCCAGAGGGGAATGGGTCTGGGTGGGTTGCTCTTCAGAGGGTCGGCGTGGACTTGCTGGGCCAAAGGGCCTGTTTCCACACTTAAGGGAATCTAATCTAATCTAATCAATGATTGGTCTGAACTATTAAATTTCAGGTTACAGTACCTTTTGGTTTGCTATGATTCATTTGCCCAATGCCATTCCATACCTCTGCTATAATCACTACTGGCTTCACCTTCGCCAACATCTCCTTGGATCAGAAGAGGATTTTGTATGTTTCCAGGTATCCCCCACTTTTCGAACATTCACTTTACGCATTTCACTTTTACAAAAGAATGACATCCGTATCTGTTTCCATGAATCAGAAGAGGATTTCCCCTTTTACGAGAAACAGCAATACCTTTTCCCGTATAAATCATGCACCTTCGATTTACGGCATATTTGGCTAGCGCTAGGTTTCCTGGGAATGCTCTACTGTCGGATAGCAGGAGATACCTGTACTTTCAAAATTTGTAGCATATGAGTTATTATTGCTGTTTCAGCAAATGGACGCCTGACACATTATAAACTATCTCTGTTATTGGAGGCTTTAACCTATTTAAGACTGATGGGTTTGTATCCATGTTAAAAAAGGCAAAGGGACATTACTTAAGTGTCAGGCCAGCAGTAACGGCAATAGCTATCTCTACGTGTTGCTGAAATGTGATGACATCATAACCTTATCTTTTTATTCTTCTATGATTTATTCATACCTCTTGCAGGCCTTGATTGATAATGTGTGTGACATATCGACACACGTTTACCTCTGTGATATTTAGGGTCCACTCCACCCCACAGCAAAATAAACTACTGCACCTCCATTTTACAGAAACATAGATTGAGAAAAAAAACAGATGAAAACAATTACAACCCAATTCACGGACATCTGGACTTTTATAGTCATTAGGTGGATTGCTAATTCAAAAAGTGATTCATACTCCTGTTGTTGCCATAAATACCTCCAGCCGTCATGTTGCTATGGTCTGGTGATGGAGGAGTCCAAGGACTTGCATGTCCTTGGTAGAGTGGGAGGGGGAGTTGAAGTGTTGAGCCATGATGGCTGGAGGAAGAGCGCTTCATCTTCCGCCTAGGAACCCTCCAACCACAAGGGATGAACTCAGATTTCTCCAGTTTCCTCATTTCCCCTCCCCCCACCTTGTCTCAGTCCCAACCCTCGAACTCAGCACCACCTTCCTAACCTGCAATCTTCTTCCTGATCTCTCCCACCCCCACTCCGGCCTATCACCCTCACCTTAACCTCCTTCCACCTATTGCATTTGCAACTCCCCTCCCCCAAGTCCCTCCTCCCTACCTTTTATCTTAGCCTGCTGGACACACTCTCCTCATTCTTGAAGAAGGGCTCATGCCCGAAACATCGATTCTCCTGCTCCTTGGATGCTGCCTGACCTGCTGCGCTTTTCCAGCAACACATTTTTCAGCATATTTTAAACAAAGTTTTAACACCTAAATTCTGCAATGCTATAAGCAAAACGTAAAGAAATTTGAGTGAGCTGCACTTATTCCTTTGGCAGAAAAACTCAGTAGAAACTACACACGTGTGTCTGAGCCTTGATAGATCAGTGTAAGGATGAACAGTTTTTACATTACTGTCTGAGGGTCGGCTTCAGTAGATATGGGGAGGCAGGAGTACTAGAAACAGAACAGCAATAGGAAGTACCTTTCCAGCACTTCTGATGGGTCAGGAGGAGGTGGTGTGTTTCCCCACCCCCAAGTCTGTAAGCAAACTTATACCCCACCTTTTACGTTTTCAACACCAAACAATCTACTCATGACCCTTCCTGCCCACTGATCTCTCTGCCTGCCACACACACATTAACCAATACATCCACAGGCCGTTATATTCTCAACAACCCTGATCTAGCTGAGCCATGATCTATCCAGGGTCCCTCGTTGGTGGCCTCTGCTGATTGTAGATCCCTCTTTTCCTCCTCTTCAGCTCCTGGAAGTGTGGCGTGCTGCCACTGGCTTTGTACCAACCTCCCACTCTAGCTGTTCACCAGGAAATAGAGTCAAACATTTGAAGTCAGCTTCTGCCTGTGAATTCGGCAGGACAAGCTGGTAACCCATGCATTGGATTATCTAGTCTGCACACTTCCTAGTTCCATACACTCCTTAGCCATCTCCTTGCAAAAGTTGGGCCCCTTTAGCTGTAGCTGAGGAGTGTGAACAACTTACAGTAAATATTTCCAATCAAAAAGTGAAATATATTTGAAAAAACTGCCTACAGAGAGTGATATATATATCACTGGAACCAGAAGTGAGAAAAATATTGGATTGTAAAAATATTATGTGTTTTTTTAAAATTAATAATAAATTACATGATGTCAATATAATTCTGCTTATCAATGCAAAGGAAAAACACCTGACTCCTGTAAATGCCCCTCCAAGCCACTCACCATCTTCACTTGGAACTATATTGTCATTGGGTCAAAACCCTGGAACTCCTTCCCAAATTTGGCATGATGGTGAATCCCCTTGCCAACCTTTATAGGTGTGCCATCAAGAGCATTCTATCTGGATGTATCACTACCTGGTATGGCAACTGTACCATTCATGATCAGAGACGGTTACAGAGAGTGGGTGAACTCGGCCCGGACAATCACTAAGGCCAACCTCCCATCTGTAGAATCCATCTACCAGGCCCCGCTGTCAAGGCAAGGCCACCAGCATTCTCAAAGATCCATCCCACCCTGGCAATGTTCTTCTACAACCTCTACCATCGGGGAGAAGGTACAGAAGCCTGAACACATGCTTCAGTCAGTTTCAAAACAGTTTTTACCCTACTGTTATTAGAATACTGAATGGTCTCACAAACTCTTAACATTCGCCTGAACTGGTGTTTTTGTTTTTGCCACTGTTTACCTATTATTTACTATCTATGCTATTTAACTCTGTGGTCTGCCTGTGTTGCTCGCAAGACAAAGCTTTTCACTGTGCCTCGGTACACGTGACAATAAATTTTATTCAATTCAATTCAACCAGCATTGTGTGCATGCCAACCCATTATTAGCCACAGTAGTTCAAAAAGATGGCTCACACTACCTTCTCAAGGACATTGAGGATGGCAGCAGCCAGCTACACCCATATATTGTGTGCTTTTATTTTCAAAACATTGGAATAGATAGAGAAAATGAAAGCTAGCTCACTCTCTATACAATGTCCTAGATT